>NC_137018.1:45366167-45606167 GCF_032717465.1 Coenobita brevimanus
CTGAATCTTTAAATGTCATATATTCTTCATGCAAAGGAAGAGAGGATTATTATCGTAAATGGTTTTGTGAATTACTGTATTCTTGTTGACTGGATTTTTCGTTAAGTCTGCCATATGCTTTACATTTTATCCTTTCGTAATCTTCTTGTTTGTTTACTGATGCGTATCGATATTAAGTAGACATAAATAACATACAGGAGGATATTAAAACGGCAGTATACAAATAAATAGCTAACGAGGTGTTACGAAGCCTCCTATTCCAACGACAGGATGGTCCTTACTTCAGTGGTGTGAAACTGTATTGTAGATGCAATTGCTTATCCTAAGGTATATATATTTTCAGTAATATTTTTACGTTTGGATAATATTACCATTACGACTTTCCTCTGCTTTATCTCCTTCGGTATTCTCTCTTTCCTCGATGACATATTTAAAATATTTTCCCTACTGCCAGATTTCATTCAGCATCGGTGATATTTGTGTATGTGCAGGGGCTGGAAACCGATTTCAGAAGTTCTTCCTCCTATCATCAGATAACTTTATTCAACTTAAAGGTGACCCTTTGTATTAATGGCCTTAATAATGATCCCAGATTTGGCCACTTTAATCCTTGGAATGAAAGACCTCTCCTGAGATTATTGAAATCGTCTGAAGGTAGTAACAAGAGTAGAATTGCTCTGGGACCTGCGACGAGGCTCTTGTTCAAAATAGTTTGCCGTAAATTGTAACTAGCTTTAACGGAGAGATCCACTACCCACATTCTTGAGGTGCCTTAACAGAGTGCCCCGCTGCCATGAGTCTTGAGGTGCCTTAACAGAGTGCCCCACTACCATGAGTCTTGAGGTGCCTTAACAGAGTGCCCCACTACCATGAGTCTTGAGGTGCCTTAACAGAGTGCCCCACTACCATGAGTCTTGAGGTGCCTTAACAGAGTGCCCCACTACCCAGTTTCTGGGTTTAAATGAAAAGCTTTTACTAAAGTTGCTGCTAGATGACGCAAACACAGGTGTCGGCTGACAGCAAATTTGGATTCTCCACGTCAAATAACCTGATATGGAACCACTTTTACATCTCATTGTCTTAAATTAAGCACTTTTACTAAAATTGTCGCCAGATGGCGCCACCTCAGGTGTCAGCTGATAGCATGTTTGGATTCTCCATGTCAAATTACCATACATGGTACCACTTTCATGTCTCCAAAGGCCTCCTTTTAACAAATCCGCCAGAAGCAGAAGAAAAGAAAGAAGACAAAGAACGTTGGTCAGTCACTGACCTGCTGGCTATCGCCGCAGATAAAAATAACATTATCAAGATTTGTGTTGTGTGTGAAGGTATGTGGTGAGTTAGGGTGCATGTTGTGTGGGGATGTGTGTTGTGTGATGTGTGAGGGGTGTAGTCCACTGATATCAGCGGGCATGGAGCAATCCCAGTACACTTCCTCTCCTTGTCCACCGCCCCCTTGACATCCGCCACCGACACCGCCCTGCCTCACTCAGCACCACCCTACCTAACCCACCACACCACCCTGCCTCACCCACCACACCACCACCCTGCCTCACTCACCACACTACCGCCCTGCCTCCACCCATCACACCAACTCCCTGCCTCACCCATCACACCACCCTGCCAGGCCCACCACACCACCCTGTCTAACCCACCACACCACCACCCTTCCCAACCCACCACACCACCACCCTTCCCAACACATCACACCGCCACCCTACCTCACCCACCACACAACTCTGCCTCACCCACCACACCACTCTGTAACCCACACATCACCACCCTGCCTCACCCACTGATTTACTCACCACACCACTCTGTCTCACCCACTGATTCACTCACCACACCACCCTGACTCACCCACCACACACCTGACACACATCGTCGTGGCATAACACTGCTCTCGCCTGTCTTCACATGTACTGAGAGCAAAAAGGATGTCCGTTTTACAGGTGGATAACTATCAAGAATGAGGCAACCACACATGCCACAGAACCGTGGGGGTGTGGTGGGGAGAGAGTGCGAGACAGACACATCTCTTTGTTCCCTCTTCCCCTCCCCAACACTCATCCGTAACGGTGATGATCTTCAGCCCTTTGATTGTTGGAATTTCCCACAGGTGTATAAAAACCACGGTATGTGAACACCTGTAATGTTACTACATTGTGAACAGAACCGTCTGGCATCAGCTAATTCTAAAAGTAAGCGTTCAAACGCTAATGAAAGAACTTATATGATTCCTGAAGAATATTGCGGTATTCGGGAAAGTATGTATCTCACACGCTGTCATTGTATTACCGACTTTTTAAATAGTGTTTATCTGAATGCAATCATCTTCTTTCTATATTGTAGTCCAATGCACGTGATTCAGGGTACGTGATAATTGCTGGACTCACTATATGGAAAAAAGTAAACGTTAGATTCTATAGTTTTTGACAATGATGTGAAAGGAATCAACTACAGCCAGTCTATTGTCATCTGACGGACTCTACGCTAATCCTACAGCTCGAGAGTAGTGATTGCGTGATACTGGTTGAGCCTTACTTGTGGGAGAGGCATGTCTCCTTGATTACTGGCTAAATTTGCCCTCTTGTCTGACTACACCTGGCCACCAACCAAACTGAAAATGAGTTATGGATCTTTGTCAGACGAGAACAAATGTGATATAGTGTTCCATCTTTAGTACCTTAGGTTCTGAGGATTCCAAAATCATGGCACACCTGCAAAAATCCTGTAGTAAATCACGGCGCTACAATACTCGTATTTGCTATAGCTAGCTTACTGAAAACATTGCTACCAACATTACCATATCTGATCAAGTGCCTGTACATTACCAAAAAGAATCCCCCATTTTTTCTTTTCTTTTTTTCGTTTTTCCTTTTTTTTTTTAATTGGTGTACAGGGTGTTTGTGTATACTGAATTTCCTTGCTGCCACTTTTAACTGACCGCCCAGTGAATGTATAATTATTTGATGCAGTGAGGGTAAGGGACCATGGGTGCTGGTCTGTTGTTCCACTACCAGCCTTCACTGCGACACGCCAGGTCAGCCCAGGTTGTATTCCTCTTGAACTCGGACACGTGAGTGACGCCATGTGGAGTATGGTTTGGAGTTAAGGTACGGCCGGGGTCAAAAGTTGTGTCGGAGTGTTCATGGTGCAAAAAATACAGTCGATGTCTGGTGCAAAAAGTACAGTCGATGTCAATCGTCGTGTTAGAGAGTCAGTGGTAGTGTTAGTTATGCACCTCCGTTACCACTGACTTTTGTGACAAACATTGCCCTGGACTGTAACTCCATCTGGTGCAATATTGAGCTCCGATGTAGCTCCATCTGACACAGTTTTTGCCCAGACTGTTCACTGCCTTTGTACAAAACCTACACACATTACCAAGCCCTCACACTGGCACTACGTATTATGTCAAGTTCTCATCTTGTAGTTAAAACAGTAGTATTCATAGTGATTTATTGCGAAACAACACAAAATCAAGCCCTACCCTCTGTCTTGACTATAAATTAAAAGTTCATTGCGAAACTGTGCGTCCTCTCGTTGATATTCAATAGCCATGTTATGAGTCATGGACTGATAAGCTTAAGGTGGTGGTGGTGGTGGTGGTGGTGGTGTGATAATGGGAGTGATGTGGTAGCGGCAGTGATGTGGTGATGGCTGTGACGGGATGGTGGCAGTGATGTTATGGCAGTGAGGTGATGCTGGTGGTGGTTGCGACAATGTGATGGTGGTGGCAGTGGTGACGGTGGTGGCAAGGATGCTATAGGAATAATGTGTAGTGGCAGTGATGTGGTAGTGGTAGTAATATGGGAGTAGCAGTACTGTGGTTGGAGTAATGTGGTGGGAGTAATGTTGTGGCAGCGATGTGGTGGAGGTGCTGGTGGTGGCAGTGCCCAAGTCTCGGAGTGTGACGTCACCATCACTAGGGGTGGGGGCAAGGATGCCGTCCCGGAAGTCCATTCATTGATACATACTTACAATGAGTAGTCACCCCTGTCCACACCCACCACACCTGTCATCACATACCTACCTCACTTCACCTAACCTCACCTTCACTAGCACCTCATTTCACTTCGGTTACACTATATCCTCATCTCATTTCACCTATACTGTATGATCCTGTCACTTCATCTTACCTCACCTACAGTAACTTCATGTCACTTTATTTTACCTCACCTACACAATATCCGTATGTCACTTCACTTCTCATCTACACGATAGCCTCATGACAATTCATTTCATCTCCACTACATTATATCCTCATGTCACTTCATCTTACCTCAGCTACGAGTACACAATATCCTCATGTCACTTCATCTAATTCCACCTATACTACCATTCCATGTCACTTCATCTCACACCATCTGCACAATATCCTCGTCATTTCGTCTTACCTCACCTACACTACCACCTCGCGTCACTTCATTTCACCACCCTTACTCTATATCCTCATGTCATGTCACTTCATTTCATCTCACCTGCACAGTATCCTCACGTCATTTCACTTTCACCTCACCTACACAGTGTCATCATGTCACTTCATTTCATCTCACTTACGGTACATTATATTCCCATGTCGCTTCACCTCATCTTATCTAAATAATATCCTCCTGTCACTTCACCTCACCTCATCTACATAATATCCTCATGTCACTTCATTTCACCTCACCTACACTATATCCTCATGTTACCTCATCTAGCCTTTAAATTCAATTCACGTCACATCTACTCACCTCAGCTCAACTCACTTTATAATAGCTCAGTCAGCAGTCCTCACCTTCACCTCATCTCATCTATCACCTCAGTCATCCGTACCTTTCACTCATGTCATCAAGCAATACATGTAATACCACCTACATTCTCACTTTCACTCACCATCCCACTTTCACTTCGTCCCATCCTCTCTTCATCTCATCTATCTACATCCTCCCTTCTTATATTTCTACGCTCATTTCAACTAATTTCGTCTCATCCTCATGTCACCTGACACTCGCTTCTATGTCACCTCTGCTCATCTCTATACAGTATAAATATCAAGCACTTTTGAAGATGCTGGTACCCACTTCCTCAGTTGACATACAATAATTCACCTACATCATCTCACCTCAGTTACTCATATATTTTCACCTCACTTATTAATGCCCATATTACTCTCCCTTCATTTCACATCTTACCTTCCTCCCTCTCACCTCAGTCCCGTACCTTTCCCTCCAACTTCCTTCCACTCCTCCAGCTTCATCACACCTCCTCTTCCCTCTCGTCCCATCATCTCACCTACCTTGCCAACACTTCGCCTCCCCTCTCCCTTCATCATCCCTCTCTTTCCTTTTCCTCTCCCTTCTTCCTTTCCATATCCTTCCCTCACCTCCATCCCTTTCCTATTACTTCATCTCTTCTCCCCTTCCTTCACTTCCCCTCTCCTCCTTGCTATTCACTTCACCCTCCCGTCACATCGTCTTCCCACCCCCACCTCACCTCTCTTCATTTTACCTTCACCTCCCCTCCCTTCCCCATCCCTTACATCATGGCCTACCTTCATCACGTCTAACCCATTCAGCACGATGATGTATCTTTACATTATATTATATATTTCGTCCTTGGTATCGCCTCTCGTACTGAAAACATTAGAATCTATTTTCAAAATCTCCTCGGGACAGGGACCACATTTCTGTCGTATGAACTCTGCCGACAGACGATGAGAGAGAGAGAGAGAGAGAGAGAGAGATTCCTCGTGCTGATGGGACCCGACTCCTCTCCACAAACAACTTATATTGGCAAGGTCGTGTGTGTGTGTGTGTGTGTGTGTGTGTGTGTGTGTGTGTGTGTGTGTGTGTGTGTGTATCAGAGAGAATGGATGAGAAAAAGTGTGTATATATTGTATGCGTATGTGTTCATGTGTGTATATTAATGTGTGTGTATGTATGTATGTATGTATGTATATAAGTATTTATGTACGTAAATGAGAGAGAGAGAGAGAGAGAGAGAGAGAGAGAGAGAGAGAGATTGTGTATGTGCACATGCGTGTGTGTGTGTAAATGAGAGAGAGAGAGAGAGAGAGAGAGAGATTGTGTGTATATGCGCGCGCGCGCGCGCGCGCGTGTGTGTGTGTGTGTGTGTGTGTGTGTGTGTAACAAAGAATGAATGAAAGTGTATGTGCGTGTGTAAATACATGTTTGTGTGTATGTACATGTATATTCATGAATGCACCGTACGTACGTACGTACGTATGTATGTATGTATGTATATATGTACGTACATAGGTATGTATGTATATACATAGGTATGTGTATGTATGAAAGTATGTGTGTAAGAGTACATGTGTGTACTTGTTACGGATGTGTGTGTGTGTGTGTGTGTGTGTGTGTGTGTCCGGAAATGCGTGCAGGGAGAGGCGGAACTAAGGTACAGGGGAGGGGGGAAGGGGAGGAGGAGGAGGAGGAGGAGGAGGAGGAGGTGGAGGGGGAGGGAAGGGAGACGGAGAGGAAGGCGATGGTAGGGAGGAAGGAGGGAAATGGAGGGGGAGATGGGAGAGAAAGGGAAAGAGCAACAGGAAGGGAAAAGAAAGGGTAGACGGGGAGTGGGAGGAGGAAGAGTGGAAGGAACGGCGATGAACAGGAGGGATGTGGGGAAGGGGAAGGGCAGAATAAGGGGATGGGAGGAGAGGAAAAAGAGAAGGGATGAATGTAAGATGAGAAGGAGGAGGAGGAGGAGGAGGAGGAGGAGGAGTAGAGAGAGAGACAGAGACAGAGAGAGGGAGGAAGAGGAGAGAGAAGGGAGAGAAAGTCGAAGAGGAGGAGAAGAATGCTAGATAGATGGATAGATAGCGAGAGAGAGAGAGAGAGAGAGAGAGAGAGAGAGAGAGAGAGAGAGAGAGAGAGAGAGAGAGATTTAATATGGGGAAATGAATTTCCCGAGCTAGACCTTGATAGATCATATAGCCCCGCTAGGTGACGGGAGAGCGCTACCTCTCCCAGCAGAGCAGTTGCCAGGGCGGGGCGCAAACTCTAGACCTTTTAGTCTCGAGACAGGCGCTCTACCACTGAGCCACCCTACCCCCACGAGAGAGAGAGAGAGAGAGAGAGAGAGAGAGAGAGAGAGAGAAGGGAAGGGTGAGATAACAGTGGGGGAGGGGACAGAGAGAAAGGGGGGAGGACGAGAAGGTGGGGAAAAGCAGGAAGAGAAGGGAAACATCGGAGGGAGAGATAATTAAGTACGAGCGGGAGAAGGAGGAGGAAAAGGAGGAAGGGAAAGGTGAAATAACTGAGTACTGGAGGGGGGGAGGGGTTGGGGAAGGACACGAGACTGTGTGCGTGTGTGCGTTTGTGTGTGTGTGTGTGTGTGTGTGTGTGTGTGTGAGGGGGTGGGGTAACTCAGTGGCCACGTGGAGAGAGCATAGGAAAGTGTGGACACCTTTACATACAAGTGCAGTATTCTCGTAAAGGCAGTACACTTTTCTTTACCAATCTATTTCCACATACAGCACGTTTACATTCTTTCTTTTGTTGCTTACGCATCATATGCACGGATAACACACAAGAACTAGTAAGATGTAGCATGCAAAATGAAGAGACCAGGAAGAGTGCTACAAAGCCTACTAAAGCAAATGGAACACGGTGGCAACTGGTAAGTGAACAGGATAAAGTGTGGCTCGGTGAGTCACCCTCCGGCGAGGTAACCAGCATGCTCTGTGACCCTGAATCCACGTCCTCTATATGCCAACACCTCAAATGCCAACCCCTCTCCAGGGTGACGGGCGAGGCATCCACTACTTACTATTTTTTTTTTTTCTGACTGAGACGTAGATAAGGGTATCCTAATGGCCCGGAAACAGCAATATTCTTCTTACTTGCAATAATACTCGTATAAATTCCTCCCACATACCGCCAGATGATATACATCCTCATAGTCGTACCATCACTGCTACCGAAACATCTACATTACACAGTTTTATTAGGGTGGGTAGTTTTATGATAAATCAGTGTCTTGTGAATGATCGTTTACGACTGCTCAAACGATAATTATTCAAATCGTTAAACTGTTTCCTGCTTCAGTGCTAATGGTGAGATATAAATGGAGAGATAGGTCGCTGGACAGACGAGAGACAGTGGAGGGGGGGGGGGCGGAGGGGGGGAGACAAAACAGAAACGTGCATGACGCAAGGAAACGGAAGGAGTTAAGATTATTTAAAGGAAAGAAGAGATTGAAATAGTGAGAAGGGAAAAGGAACGAAGAAAAGGAAAAATGGAAGATGGTGATGTCGGAAGTAATGTACTGCATTCAGTAAGAATCAGATATAAATAAGCAACGAAAATGAGCTAAGTACAGCAGAATAAGTGCAGTAGGCTATACAGAAAACCAAGGACGAAAAGGTTGTTATGAAACAAAATTAACAAAAGTGCACAGCAATAATAATAATCAAAGATAGATAGATAGATGAAATGAAGAAAGGAAGTTGTAATGCGCCAAACGTCGATGCTGTGTTCTCATCGGGAAGCTCCCTAGCACATTTTCCTTGTCAACATATTTCGGGCAATGACACGTTAATATTCTCTTGCATTTTTTGATAATTGTAACTGTTGGTATTAAAAAGGTACAGATACCATAGAAATTACAATGATTTGTAATATTCAAAACAATTCGCAATGAAAGATGTGCTTGGAGGGGCTATCGCCGCAGCGAACATGTGACTTACGGCCGCCATATTGAAACACCCCCCTCTCGCCTCCACCATGATAACTGTTTTTGCTTGCTGACTGTTGTAGTCGGAAGTCAACGATAATCCGATACGAAAACTTTTTAAATAAAAATATAAGAAAACAAGAAAAGAAGCTATATCTGAGCTATATATTTTATCTTTTTAACACATATACATATAAATATCAACAAATAGAATGAAAAGCAATTGCATAACCAATTATAGTTTAAACTTTCCTATTATAAAAAACAGAATTAACAACAAAGAATAACAATTATACTGAAGAACTTAAAAAGAAAAAGTAACACGTAAAATTAACGAACATCATCGGATAGAAAAATACAAGATCGGAAAAATCGAGCAGTTATCGGAAGTTAAGTGGTCCGATAACGAATATGGAAGTTAAATTCCAATAATAGTCCGATAACAAAAATTAACTTCGATAATTATCTGTTATCAGATAATAGCTTTAGTGCCCAACTCTGATCATTTTACACACACACACACACACACACACACACACACACACACTACCAGGGGTACCCAACGTTGCCCGGGCCAAAAGGCTAACTGTTCTACAGTAGTGTTTGACATTTGGAGCATGTCTTGCGCTGCTGTACACATTATATTATTCACATTTAGAGAAAATGTGTTGTAGCGTTGAGATAAGAGTCCAAATGCCACTTTAGTGTAGTGTGGAGTGGGAATGAAATGAGGGCTAGACTTGCAAAGCCCAGCATTTTCTATCATAAATAACGAGTGTAAAGGGAAGGCGATAGAGAAATATGATTTGTATATATGTTTAAAGTGTTGGGGGAAATATTTACCCTGTTGCTATATTTTCATGTAATCAGTACGACTTTATTGAGGTGTATAAAGTGCATGATAAAGTTGTAATGCTTCTATTCATGTTTAAATCCCAGTTGTCTGTGGGGTTTGGCACCTCTGTATTTATGTCGACCTCAGGGCTACTCCCAATTGGGAAGCCGGCCAGCTAGAGGAGAACGCACTTATCATTCAAACGAGAGGGACGTATTTACTCTGGGCTCTCTCTGTGTCGCAGTTGTATCTATCTGTGGCCAATAAAGAGAGATAAATCTGCTCATTTCTGTCACCTGCACACGCTACCTCTGCCATTCCTTCAACAGGATCTACACCGATTCCCACCATCTCCAGTGTGAGAAGATATTTGGTGGAGAGTGCCAGCCGGAAGTGACTTCGACCAGGCGGAACGTTATATCTTGATAACCTTGCTTGGAACAGTGCAGTCACGTCTAAGCTGATATATAAACTGGTGATCAGCTGTGGGGTTCCAATAAGCTGATATATTAGTGACTAGTTGAGGAATTCCTACAAGCCGACACATTACGTTCTAATCCTGTTTGTTCTAGTTCAGTCTTTCTTTCTACTCCAGAAAGACTAATTATCTCTTATGCTTTTGAAAAGGGATTATAAGAGGTCCAGGAACTTTCTATTTCAGCTTTAGCAGACTAACGCACAGCATTTGTGCTCACTCGTTTACTGTTACTGGTGACCTCAAATGACCTCGGAGGTCATCCTCACATAGATTATGTCCAAACTGGAGGACATGTGAGTCTCCATGCCAAAAATTGGGCTGCTGGGTCCAGTTGTTCGAGCGTGTGTTACCGGTGACCTAAAATGACTAACTGTTGTAATCAAATTACCTCCTAACAGTGACCTCAAATAACTTTGGGGGTCAACCTTACATAGCCTATGTTTGAACTGGAGGTCATGTGAGTCTCCATGCCAAAAATTGGGATGCAGGGATACCCGATGTTGTCCAGGCCAAAAAGGTGAAAACTACTTGTGACCTCAAATGACCCAGATCTGAATTTTGACTCCCCGTACCTTCTTACCCATGCACAGTTGTTGACTCTATACACGGGTTTTATTCACCCCTGTGTAGAGTACAACTCTCATGTGTGGGGAGGCTCACCACGTACAGCTCTTCTTAATAGGGTGGAATCAAAGGCTATTCATCCCATCAACTCTCCTCCTCTTACTGCTTTCCTTCAACCTCTGTCTCTTCGCCGCACTGTTGCATCTTTATCTCGTTCCTATCGCTACTTCAGTAGGCACTGCTCCTCTGAACTGTCTGCTTGCATCCCTCCACCCCTGCGACGGGCGCGTAGCACCCGTCTAGCAAAAAACTGTTATCCCTTTTCTGTCCAACTCTTTAATGCAAGAGTTAACCGTTACTCCCAGTCCTTCATGTATGCAACTGGTCAACTCTGGAAATGTCTCCCTCTGTCTGTATTTCCTGCTTCCTATGATCTCCAATCTTTCAAACGCAGTGTGTCCAGGCATCTCGAAATGAAGGGATCGTGAATTTGGCTCTCTTTTGTATTGCTTTTGTTTCTTTTTTTCTTGGAAGGAACGGTTTGTGGGCTCTTAGCCTTCGATTCCTTCTTTCTTGAAAAAAAAAAAAAAAAATCCTTGGGTCACCCTGATTCAGAATATGTATGGGTCTGGGGGTCTCTGACCCTTAGTTTGGGCGTGACTGAAGGACAATCTAATAAACAAACATATATATATATATATATATATATATATATATATATATATATATATATATAAACCAACGTTATAGGTTGCTGCAGCGCAGGACATATATATATATATATATATATATATATATATATATATATATATATCTTTTCTCTTTATGACCGCCTTAATCTAATGTCTTTTTAATTATGATAGTAAAGATAAAATTGAAGTCCATGGAAAGAGCACAAAATTGTATGAAAACAATGTACAGTATGTTTCGCCAACATAAAGTATATAAACACATTATATGCAGAAAAAAACTGACGTCTATTAGCTATTAACAGTACTACTTATACATATCTCCATATACATAACCACACTTCCATAATTATTTCCTACTGATTTTTAAATACAATCAACTTAGCCAGCTTTCTTACTTCAGTACCAATAGCTTCCTCTGTGATAAAATTTCATAATGTGATGTACCCCAATAATACTGTCGCACTGTGATACCAGTTTTATTAATTTGCGAACATGATTGTTTGCAATGAAGGTGTCAAACATATGGGTGTTTTGACAGTCAAACATTCTCTGAATAGTAATACTGCGCTAAATGTTGCGTAACAGCTGTGGAAATACCTGGTGGCATAGGCCGATGTTTTAAGACTTTTTTTTTTCTTTAGCAAAATTTTAAAGCATTTCTCATTTTCATGACAGATTTAACTACACTCTCACCTGCATAGACGAGGCCTCCCATGTCTCTGTTGCCAAAAAAAAAAAGAAAAAAGTGTTCAATTAACTATAGCCCTTAGATGCTGATACCTGTGCTTCTTGAGAAGAATCTTTTTCTTCGCCATTTAACATATTCAGTAATCTTACAGAATTAGCAATAAGATATACTTCTTACCTGTGAAATGCATTTCCATCTCTGTTCAGTGAATTCCTGTGCCCATTTTTGCATCCGTAAGCTGCACTGTGGACCATGGCACTATATTTTCCGGACTCATCGGCTGATTTCAATAAGCGCGGGCGGTAGGCGGGGTGCAATATGGCTGCCACTCCACCAGCGCCCTCCTGGCAGCGGACACACAAATTATGCGGCGCTTTCAATGAGAAAGCCCTGCATACTATAGAGCTCACGTGGCTATAAGCCTCCTGCCAACCGATTACATTCGAAAATTTTGCCACACTCGCAATGGAAACAATAAACATTTGGGTAGAAAACATAACCCCCTAAACCAGTTTGAATCCTCACACACGCACTATGAAAACCGATCTCTTCAGTATGGTGATTATTATGATAGTTTTTTTTTTTTTTTCCTAGGCAGGTTTGCACCTTAAAAAATTTCTGAACTGCAGGTACTAGATATAGACTTAATTACATCTTCCTTTAATCATTAATGTAACCTCCGCAGTTAAGCCACTCTCCTTGATGAGTAAGCTATGGTAGTAGCAATTAAGAAGAAAAAAAAAAAAAAGCGTCACCGTATCAAAAGGGTTAACAGAGAGAGAGAAAAAAAAAAAATCACTAACTTCATACACAAGTAAGGCATACAGGAATCTGAATGAATTAATAAAACGAATAAATACTGGTATCTAAATAATTTTCCGATTTCTCACGTCCCCCTTCAGCGTCACAGGAAATACCCACTGACGTAATCACACATCTCATGGCAAAAACTCGTAATTCAGGGCGTTGTCTCGTAAGAGGCGAGAATCCGCCCAATGTTTTGTATTACTAATTACCTCCTGATGAACGACCGCCCGACGAGGTTCTCTCTGGACTCATTAGCCTCATTCTTTTTATTTCGATGCAGTTTAGCAAAATATTTCTCAAATTATTACCTACAGTATGCTATAATCGCTCATAGCAGTGAAATACAGTAGTAACGGCAGATTTAGTCCTTGACAAATCCAGCTGACTGATGCTTTTTTTTTTTTTTTTTTTTTTTTTAAGCCATTCAGCCGAGGAATTCAATGCAGGTTTTGTAGTGTCGATTTTCTCTCATTCATAAATATTATAAAAAAATCAAAGTTGCATTTCAGGTGAGGTAAGTTCGGCCTATCTGTAGGCTACATATATTACCGTGAACCACAACATATGGCAGTATGAGGGATTCATTCTCCAAGATAACGCTCCCTGTTGTGTGCAGTTAATCACTGACGATTCAGAATTATTGTACAAACCTAGACTGTTATCTTTAACATATGCTTGTCGATCAGTGGGTAAGCCGGGGGGGGGGGGGTGACCAACTCCTGTTGTTAAGGGGGAGGGTTGCTGTTTTGTGTGGACTCCAGTGTTTGAAATGCAAGGGGAGTGGTGATTGACCCCTCAAATACAATGATGACCCATGGAAACAGACTAAGCAGGAGGACCCACCGTGGGTCACAAAAAGACCCCTTAAAATGAGATGTGTTTATTACTGCTTCGAGTGGTATACAAATTTATATATATGTTTATTCAGAAAGTGAACAGAAACGTAATCTTTGTTATCTTCAAAGTCAGGAAACAAAGCAATTCCTTTCCAACCTATAAACAATGTTCATCACATTGTGAAGACTCAAATTGCTACACGCGTTATGTCCCAAAATTTATCACATGATGATTTTCATCCACCCTGGCTTTATTATGTGGTGTAGTTTTATGCTTTGGAAATACTTTTAATATGCTAGCTTCATAAAAAAAAAAAAAAATCATTGTGCAATAATTTTAGAAATATTCATCCTTAGAGCACATGAGTCAGTGGTTACTTTGAAGATGGCACCATATATTTAGGGAAAAAAATAAATAAATCTTACCATATTCGAGATACTGCATCTAGCTGAAGCTCTGAATAGTGCTCTGGGATCAATTATCCACTGCCTATGACCACATGTTGGTCTGATTTCAAAAATATTTACCGGAGAGAACTTGAACCACCCACCTGTAAAAGGCTCGATCACCCCCCCCCACCATCATCACCCCCACCCACCCACCCGTTTGGAGGGTCGCCACTGTAAGGTGAGGACTCTCCCCTCCCCCCAAATACAATGACCTATTTCGAACACTAGTGCACACATTAAAATATTCGAAATTTCTTACGGGGGCAAGGGTCTGTCAGGGGGCCCGGGCCCCCAGCCCTCTCCCTAGCTAAGCTACTGTAGTCGAGTAAAGGAAGTTACGTCACCGACGTACTAGTTTAGTCTTATTTTTAAAGTTGCGACTTAACTGTACAAAGTTAATCACGGCTGGATTAAGCATGTGGGAGGCCCGGGGCCCGCTTGGAAGGGAGGCCCCCTTTCCAACTCCCCCAATGGCATACACCACAGACTGGTAACCTAAATCCTAATATATAAATAGGACACTTTTAGTTAGGAAATACTGAACGGGGACTATTCATCCAATGTTGTAATATGTAATGCATAAACACGAAATGAAATGAACACAAGTTGCTCTGGTGGGAGGCCCCCTCTTGGTGGGTGGCCCAGGGCCCGGGCCCCTTGGGCCCCCCCCCCCTTAATCCGGCGGTGTGTACAACCACGTGGATGTGCATGCAGTCCAAGCTGATCCTTGGCGATTTTGACTTCTGTAACTTTTGAAAGCTTTGCATATTTATCATATTATAAGGAGTTACGTTTCAGGAAAATTTAGTACTACTGTACAAACTACAAATCGGCATGAAAAATGCGAATGATTTACAATTTTGATTAAGTGCATGCAACTTTAGAAATGGCTTTGAGCATTAGTCTTACCGAAGGAAAGAATGTCACGTCAGATAAAATTCCCACCTTAGGTATTCGTGAATCCACTGAGAAGCTGATTCTAGGCGATTTTGATTGACCAAGTATTATACGCAGCTCAAATAATTTGTTCATTATCCGAGTAGAGCGGAGCAAATTTACAACATCGAGAGTTTAACTTTACTACTTACTGGTACCTGGTATACAAAGCCGCGTGGAAATGTGTTCAACTTGTAAAGACCAAAACAACGCGTGTCTTCCTCCAACGCCGGACAGTAGGACACTAACAACGCTTCGCTGAACTCAACTTCCTTTACTCCACTTCCTCGACGCACGTAAAATTGTTGTTTCCAGACTATCATCATTTGCCGCGGGAGGTTGTCAGTGTCGGCCGGGGGAAGTACAAGACTTCTGGGATGGGATTCGCAAAATAAATTACTGTTACAACAAAAGACAATGTTACTGTAACATGCATACTTTAATTATCAGTATTATCAAACGATTTTATTCAGCTTGAGAGAGACTGCTCAGAACCCAGAGTCACACTTATCAATTCCCTCTCCTGTTATTTTATGTATTAATCTGTTCTAATGAATAATGAGGGCTTATCCCAGGTGGCATATGAGTCTTCATAACATTTCTTCCTTAGATATTTATTTTGCCTGTAACGCCTTAAAATCCATTTTCCAGGCATGCAAACTATGTCGATACTTAGCATAGAAAAATGAATAACATGCAATATAATAGGGTGTGCAGCAATATGCAAAATAAATCGCTCAGGAAGAGTAGTTCCGTTACGAAATCTACGGCATCATCTAGAATCCAAGGCCCATGGAATGGCTTCTGCATTATCCTTTCCTATTTTCTTTTTTCCAACCTGAAAAAGACATCTCTAACCCTTCATCACGGTGACCTCTTTATAAATTCATTCTTTTTCCTTCCACACGATTTTATTCACTGCTTCCAATGACGTGTCCCCATCTAAGTGGAGGACAGGGGAAGGCACAGGAAGATGTTTACCGGCTATTTTGCGTATACGTTTCCTGACAGAAGCAATGGGTGTGTTGGTAGTAATGGTGGAAACGTATAATCTCCAACTACGGCGTTTAGCCCGTTTAACAATCGTACGAAGAGCGCGGGCCTTTTTAAACGGTAAAAATGCCCTCTTGTTCATCCGGGGTGTTGCGTTTGCGTAGGTAACTCTTCCAACGTGCACGTTTAACACGGAGTGCCACAGTACAATCCGAATCCCACCAAGGCACACACTTCGAAATAAAAGGACGGGACGACCTAGGAATCGCAGTCAAAGCTGCACTCAGAATCAACACATTAAAATAGGTGAGCATATCTAAAACAGTAGAAATGGAAGAAGGAGGTACAGAAGGAACAGTTAAAGAAGTAAATGACGGCCAGTCAGCTTTCGGGAAAAACCATCGAGGGGGTCTGAGTGCAGGACAATATGTAGTAAGAGTAAGATAGGAAAGTGGTCACTATATACAACGTCCGAAAGAACAGACCCATGAAAATCTAAAGAAAGAGAAGGGAAGCACAAGGAGAGATCGAGACAGGGGAAAGTACGAGTTTTGGCGTCAAAATGCGTTGAAGCTCCCGTATTCAATAAGGATAAATCATTACTAAAAATAAGACTCAAGGTGGCGGCCACGCGAATTTTAGCAATATCATCGCCCCATAAAGCATGGCGACGGTTAAAATCTCCCATCAATAAAACTGGGGTGGGTAACTGTGATAATGAAAGAGATAAGGCAGGGAAATCTATAGGCTGGGAGGAAGAGAAGTATATAGACACCACGTCCGTAATCCAAAGTCCGAGAAAAATACGAAAATGACATGGACCCGTGGTGTGAAGGGACAGACGTTCTAGAGGAACTGTGTAGTGAACTAAAATAGCTGAAACAGGAAGAGAAGCAGGAGAAAACAAGAAACAATAGTCAGGTATGGGTACTGGAGGGGAAGACAAACGGGGTTCTTGTAGGCAGACTAATGAAGGACGGTGAACTGAAAGATAACGGTCATGACGATGGGTCTTGAAACTTCGAAGGTTCCACTGTAAAAGAGACATATTAAAATTTACATCACAAAAAGTAAAACCAAGGAAATGTAAAAAACCTACGAAAATATACAAAGGATAATATATAATACATAGGAAAACGAATTTATGACGGACGGGTATCATATATCACCGAGTTGGTCCGATAGTAGGAACAGGAGCAGAGGGTGGAAGAGGCGGATGAACGGGACGGTTACTATAGCCCGGTGGCATAGGGAGGGATAAAGGAGAGGGATTAGAACAAGAGAGGGGGGCAGAAGAGGAAGGAGGGATGGGAGTGGGAGGGAGATCAGAAGGAGCCGAATGGACTTCAGCCGTATGGAGCATTTATGGGGGACTCATGGGTTCCTGTAAAGGAGTCGCTAGAAACTCCGTGATATCTGTGAGGGTTTCACTCTCAGCACCTGCTGGGAGTGTCGTCTGCGGTGTCGACAGGGGAGTTGGAACCGGTTGTGGAGTGGCTTGCGGAGTTGGGATAGAGTTGGAACCAGATCGTGGAGTCGAGACAGGGATCTTTGTTGGAGTAGGTGTCGCCGAGAGCGAGGGACGAGCGGTACGCATTTTACGAGTTGAGGAAGAATGTGTGGGTTTTGTGGAACCCTTGGCATCCGATGCGGTGGAGGGCAGCCCACGTTTGCCAGAGGGAGGCGAACGGCGGGCACCATGCTTTGGTAGAGGGAGTAATCATTGGTGGAGAGAAGAGGAAGAGCGAGGGGAGCAGCAGAACAGGAAGGGCGATGAGGGGAAGAGAGAGGAGTGGACAATAAAGGCGACAGGGAGGAGGTAGGAGTGGAAGAGTCTAGAACAGAGAAAGAGTTGGAAAGAGAAACCGGAGGGGCCTGAGAGTAGGAGGTAGAACAAGGAGAGGGAGAAAGGGAGGTGGAAGAGGGGAGAGCAGAGACAGAGGGAGAGGAGACAACAGTGACAGTCGGAGGGGTAGGTGAGGGGGAGGTATGAGTAGAGACAGGAAAAGAGGTCGAGACAGTAGAGAAGCCGGAGACTGGCGATACCAAGGGGAGGTGATGGCAGAAAAGGAGTTAGAGGTTTTAATGGTTGCATTGCGGTGGGACTGAGAAACGGCAGAGGTAGTGGGGACAGGATGGGCCACTCGAGCATAAGTAATACGGGAAGAGAATCCTAAGTCACAGGCACGCTGACGGGCTGCATGGAGGGAGAGACCTTCTTTTCAGCGAATCCTGGAGACTTCAGATTCGAAAACATATACCGGACAGTTCCAGGACGAGGCGGCATGAGAGCCTTGGCAGTTCGGGAAGACTTGGATTTTTGCTACGCAGGCTGAGGAGGTGTGGCCGGGTTGGGCGCAGGTAGGGCACACTGCCTCTGACCTACAGTATTTGGCTGGGTGGCCATAGCGCCAACAGGATGAGCATTGTCAAGGATGTAATGCTAGGTGAAAAAGGCTCGACTCCTCGGTCCTAGAACACCTAACGTGTAGCGGGGTCCTCTTTCGAGACCGGAGCTTAGTGCAATAAAGAGAGGCAGGACACAAAAACTTCAGGCAATAACCTTTACACGTATATTACCACAGTCAGACACAGGACAAAAGTCAGCAGATATTACAACACAATATGTAGCAAAGAAATAAAACCTTATCTAGGATATGAGTATCTCGCAGGATACTGGCTTAATTGATACTAATGCCAACAGTTTAGTGTATTAAGTGTACAGTGAACATATGCGCGCGTGCGGCGCGGGGAGTGAGTCTCACAGAGGGGGGAGGGGGGGAGTGACTTGCGACGGGTCAGAACAGAGTTATGGTAATACTGGGGAAGGGTATGTATTAATAATCTGAATTAAATATTTTCCAATAGCAAAGGGGCTTTGGCAATTGATTCTATTTCTTGTTTACACTCACACTAAATACTGGGAAGGGGAAGTGACATGGAGAATTTACGGGTAACGTGAGTGGGGGAATATTACTATAACACTTTCTCGTATTATTTGCTTAGCGCTTACGGTAGTAGGGGTGTCTGGTTACAGAGGAATTTCCAGGAGGCACAGTCTTACTAGTTTTATACAAAGGGCGTCACTCGTGAGTCTAGCTCATCAGATCTTGGTTTATACACTCGTCCTTTACTCCTTCACTGTGATCTTACTTGTCCCGATATTCACTATATTAAGTCACTGAATGTTGTTACACTAGGTTCGGCAAAGTCACACTTAACCTAAATCACTTTCACTATTTCTGGGGCATCACCACACTTATCATGAGTCACTCATCGTGAGGGCGGGGGAGGAACACGCCGGCGTCAATTCTGCCGGGATAGGGGCACCGCCAAGGGGAGGCGTGCCGAGAGGGCACGGGACAACTCGTAGGGGCGTCCTCTCGCGTCCTGGGCTACCGGTGGCGAAGGGACCCGCGGTCTCCGGGCTGGGCTCAGGGGTGTGGCCCTTATGACTGGGGCCGAACAGCTCCAGAAACCTCTGGTGTAAGTCTCGGCCGGAGGGGGGAGCCTTACGTCGTCGTGGGGGCGTAGGGAGATCACGCCCGGGCATCCTGGGGAGGGTCTGGAGAGGCTGAGAACTGCAGTCCCCAGAGTCTCGGGGTGCCGACAGGGAAGGACTGCAGCACTGGCTCACACTGGGATCCGTCAGGTGAGTCTGCTCCAGAGCCAGGCGTAGGGAGCGGAGGCCAGGGGAGGCTGTGAGGCCTGACTGAGTTGCTCTGGTACAGGAGGTCCGGGCTCTTGTCTCCTGCCGGGGCGATGACTCACTCCATGCCTCCTTTCGTCCATGGGGCCCGGCAATTGGCCGTGGCTGCCCAGGGGCAGGACTATCAAGTGTCAGGGCCCGGCAATTGGCCGTGGCTGCCCAGGGGCAGGACTATCAAGTGTCAGGGCCCAGCAATTGGCCGTGGCCCGAGTGGGAGAGTCAGCGCACCTCTGTACACCTTCAGAGCGGCAGTAGGCCGTCTCCTGCTTCAGGAGGGAGGAGCGGCAATTGGCCGTCTCAGGGGCAGCACCTTCGGAGCGGCAGTGGGCCATCTGGTGAAGGTGGGAGCGGCAGTAGGCTGTCTCAAGGGCAACGTCTTCGGAGTGGCAATTGGCTGTCTGACGAAGGCGGGAGCGGCAGTAGGCCGTCTCCTTCTGCCAGAGGGAGGAGCAGCAGTACACTGTCTCAAGGGCAACGTCTTCGGAGTGCCAATTGGCCGTCTGACGAAGGCGGGAGCGGCAGTAGGCCATCTCCTTTGGCCGGAGAGGGGAGCAGCAGTAGGCCGTCTCTAGGGCAGCACCTTCAGAGCGGCAGTAGGCCATCTGGCGAAGGCGGAAGCGGCAGTAGGCCGTCTCCTTCTGCAAGAGGGAGGAGTGGCAGTAGGCCGTCTCCTTCTGCAAGAGGGAGGAGTGGCAGTAGGCCGTCTCTGTAGGGGCACCTTCGGAGCAGCAATTGGCCATCTGGCGAGGGCGGGAGCGGCAGTAGGCCGTCTCCTGAGGGGCGCTGTCTGGAGTTCTGAGAGCAACTCCACCCCTAGCTGATTCAGCAATCCTACTCCCTGAAGGTAGTGTCTTTCTCCTACGATGGCGATGGCGCGACGGCTGAGTGACATAGGGACACACGGCCTGGGCTGATATATGTCATTGTTGCTGTGTATCCCTCCGACTGGTGGTGGCTACTCCGTGGGGTCCGGGTGGGGGTGTCGGTACGTTCCCGGGCATACTGGGCTGTATACCACTTGCCTCATTGTCGGGGGTACTATGGTATTCCTCCCGTTTCCATCTCGGGGGCACTAAGTTGTAAGTCACGCATTTTAAAGGACGAGGCGTGTACTCTTTGACCTGGAGTATTGTGCCACCAGTAATCACAGAGGTGGGAAGATCGCGGTCCTTGAAGATGATTTTGGCGATGTTAGCCGAGTATTTGCGACGCACCTGAGGGAGAAGCGTGTAGTACTGGACAGAGAGTACTGGAAGGTGTTGGGCTGACAAGATTGCTTGTATGTCAGCAGAACATTCTGAGAAGTTGCGGTCTCCTATGGATATACTTTATATGATGGGATCAGAACAGTTCCGGTGGTAGACTTGAGCTGGATATCTGGAACTGCTGAGATAGGGAGACCAGTTTCAGTAAGTGACATCACCTTGTCAGCCTGCGCAGCAGTTTGAAAGGTCAAGAGGCAGTCTCCATTAGGACGTGACGTGAATGTGACGTCTGGACCTATTTGTCGAAGGACAGAAAGATGGAGAGAGGTCTTTCGTCACTGGTTGGATGTTAAAGTACTTGGGCCATGTCTGGTGACTGAAAGTTTAAGTCAGTGATGGAGGATTCGGAAAGAGGGGAGGAGGAAGGAGAGGGGGGGGGAGGAGAGAAACAGAAAGACAGGAAGAGGAGGGAAGAGGCAGAAAAGTGGGGAGGGGAGGATCTGCCTGAAAGAGAAAAGGTTTTGGAGGAGCATCTCCCGTTGCTCCTTGAATAAGGGGTAAAGATTCATTATCGGCCATGGTGAGCCTATTTGTATAAAACGGGAGTTAAACTGGTCCGCTCCTGAGAGCCCGAGTCAGGAGTAAGGACGAATGATACAAGGGCTACCATACCCATGGTTCCCTGAGGCCGTTCGCGACTGACACGAAAGAGACAGCCCTTCATCCCATTAGCACGGCTCTCACATCTTAGGAAGGTGAGAAGAAAAGAAGACAAAAGAAGAGAAGGGAAGAAAAGGGACCAAACAAAATTAGTAGGGTCAAGGACTGGGACCCAAGGGCGGGAGATGCAGGGCAAAGCGACACCACCCCCACCAATAGGCCCCAGCTCCACATCCCTGTGCCCCCCCATGACTGCAACGGGCTTGGTATGGGGGGGGGGGAGTATGCAAAGGAGAACCTTGGTGTTATTTGGAGGATTAACTCCAGGGTTTGGTTGACTTCTGCACTCTGCTGGTCGTACATGGTAGGATACCTGTCCCCCTGCCTGCATGACTATGCCGGCCAGAGCAATCTTGCCAACCATTTCCTCCTACTGGTTGACAATGCCCCAAGCCACCCTGAGAGCACAGAAGAATAGGTGGATAATATCAAAGTGGTCTACCTGTCCCCCAACACAACATTGTTGCTCCAGCCAATGGACCAGGGCATCATCGCCACATTCAAGGCCTACTACCTCTGCCCCACCGTGGAACAAATGGTGAGGGTGAATGACTCAGGGGCAAGTGATGTAGTGCATCAGTTCAGGAAGAATTGTAGTACAATATAAAGTACTCCATTGACAACATCATGGTGGCATGGAAGGTGATGCAGTCAAGCATACTGCACAATGAATGCCACTTGAAGGGGGATTAATCCACGAACTAGACCTCATCATATCTTATAGCCCCTAGGGTTACAGGAGAGCGCTACCCCTCCTAGCACAGCAGCCACCAGGCAGGACGCGAACTCGCAACCTCACGATTACGAGCCCAACACCCTACCACTGAGCTACCATGCTCCCCTCACTTGGTGAAAAATATGGCGGGCGCTCCTTCACAGGCCCCTCAAAGATGGAGAACATACGTCATGAAATCCTTGACCTCTCGCACAAGGCAGGATTTGAGGAGGTCAATGAAGATGTACAAGAGGTCCTGAACAGCAACACCTAGCAACTCTCTACAGAGGAGCTCATTGAGCTAAGGGAATGGGTGGCGGAGGCACAGGAAGATGGTGAGGACAGCAAGGAGAACAAGCACCTTTGTGTTCTTAACATCAAGATCTCTGATCTCATACATCGAGGACAAGGACCAAAATACGATGAGGAGTGATGCAGTGACATACGGATCAAGCAAAACTTGAGGCCATATAGTAAGCTTCTGACAACTAAGAAAAAGGCAGCATGGCAGAGCATCATCACTTTCTTCTTCCCCCTTGCCACCAGCACCATTGAAGAGCCTGGGCCAACAACAAGTGGTATATAAATGCAACGTCCTGCCTCACCTGCTTTTGTCAAGTCTGTCTTGTCTTCACTGCCAACCTAACACACCCATATGGTTCCCCACCAGCCTCTCCCTCAGCTTCACCACTATGTTCTTCATTGCCTTCGCCACATCATTCACCCTTGGCTTCATCACTTTGTTCCCTCCATCTTTCTTCACTTCTTCATAAGGAACTGGAGTGATCGTCCAGGCCCTCCGGCTGTCCCTCAGCCTTGGGGGAGACCCTTGGTAATGACTCTGACAAGTCTAGGACCTAACATACTGTGTATGGTATGTCTGTAACATAATGCCTCTTTACTTATCTTTGTGACGAACTGAAAGTGTAGAAGCAACACTTCTTGTCATACAGCTATGATAAATTACTTTCAAATACTAAATAAAATAATTAATATTTTATTTGACACACCAGACTTTGTGCTTTGCTTATAAATCCTAAATATTTAAAAAACAATTGTTACATATTAAAAAGTAGCTGTAACTAAGCATATACTGTATGATATATATATATATATATATATATATATATATATATATATATACTGTATTTATATATATACTGTATATATATAGGTGGGGGTGCTCACCATCCACTCACTCGATGTAGTGCTGCTCTCAGGTGTCTGCCCTTTCCTCTCTTCCATCCTTCTCTCCTTCCATCCTCCTCTGTCTTTCTTTCCTTCATTCTTTCCTCATCCTTCTGCCTACAGTACAGGTGACTTTACACTCCCTCTTCTGTCTTTCTTTTCTTCACTCTTTCCTCTTCCTTCTGCCTGTGGGTGACTCTACACTGAGTGACAAGCCAAATGGTTTCTTGTACACCAGGAAACCATTTACTACACTGGATGGTAATCATATAACCAAATTTTGGCGCCTGGTGGTTTAGTGGGTAATTGGCACTCCAACCAGATTGAGCCAGTGCAGGTTTATATCCAACGGGTGGTTGGGGTTTACTGCTCACGTAATGTCACTCATGGATGAGTAAGGCTGGTCACTCTCATCTTAACTGTCAGAACCAACTTGCCTAGCCCCAGGCTCCTGCTCTCCTCATGGGGCAATGTAGGATTGGATGATGGATGGACGAATAATGGGAATGAAAATTTTAAAAATATC
This sequence comes from Coenobita brevimanus, assembly GCF_032717465.1. NCBI lineage: Eukaryota > Metazoa > Arthropoda > Malacostraca > Decapoda > Coenobitidae > Coenobita > Coenobita brevimanus. Next base: position 45,390,198 of record NC_137018.1, read on the forward strand.
TGAGTTCCAAAACATTATTACATATAACAAATAATACATATTTTTTCACTGGTTCATAATCCTTTGTTTGTCCTAAGTTATTAGATCCATGCAAGCATGGGATAGTGCTATAGATGCTCTAAGCAGTGGGAACTGAATTAAAATGCAAATTCTAAATCACAGTACAGTAACAGTAGAATGCATTATGCTGGTCTTTGATGACACACAACTGAAACATGTTTTTAACTAAGTTAGTGCACTTACAGAACATTTAATACATTTTTTGCAGTCAACAGAATTCACACCTACACTGCCACAGTAGTAGGTATATCTACTCACTACCAGGAAGCTATTAGTTGCTATCTTTGGTACTTCTGATGTCATTTATGCAGTACAAATCTTTCTACTGTTGTGTCTTTGGTTTAATTGTAGTGGAGAGATGAGAACAATTCACTGAAGTCTGTTTACTATACTCTTCTCTGAGGCATGTTTATCCACAGGTACTTAATCTTCATCCAGGCACATTATGCAGCACACTCTGCTACTATCACCTTTCTTATCGAAGTGATCTATGTATTGGCAGGAATTTACATAAGACACAGGATATTTAGCTGTTTCTTCCAGAGTCAGCACTTAGCTAACGTCTGAAGTCTAGGCTTCCAAGTAAATACTGCTACTGTATTACAGTACAGCACTGTTAAATTCTTTATTTTGTTGAGAAAAAATGCCATTTCAGTATGCTGATATGTGTAAAGTGGGCACCAAATGAGTCAGTGTCAGAAGTAAGGTGTTTCATGTTTTACACTGAATCCTCATTTAATGAAAACAAAAGCAAATTTTAACAGAGTGAAATGCTGGGACACTGTGCACCATAAAGGTGCTGAATGAATAGTGATGTTTTCTCCTTGCCCAATATACTGTACAGTATTGTATTAATATGAACACAAGATGGTGACTGGATTCCATGAAACTAGAGGAGATGTACGGTCAAGCTCGGGGCCAAGCCAGCAGCACCTTCTCCAGGGGTACAGTAACCACACTGCCTTGAAGCCTGTTGAGAGAATAGCAGAGTTTATTATTATTTATTATCAATATCATTATATTATTATTATTATCATCATCATCATCATCATTATTATTAATTATTATTATTATTATTATTATTAGATGTTAGATGTATTAGATGTTAGTGGTAGGTGGTGGCGACCATCATCCACTCACTTGACGTAGTGCTGCCTACTTCTTCCTTAGCCTTTATCATTCTTTTTCTGTGCCTGCCCTCCTCTCTTCCTATTTCTCCCATCTTTCCTGTCACTACTTATTGCTTTTCTTTCCGTTACAGGTGGCTTTACATTGAGTGACAAGCCAAATGGTTTCCTGTAAGCCAAGAAACCATTTACAACACTGGGTGGTAACCATATAACCAAACCGTACGTGCTCCCTACGTGTCAAGTGGGTTGGTGGAGGGTTAGTGCCACTCCCTGTAAAACAAATAACTCAGAGTCAAATGGCCACCCTGTACGGGATTATGGCGTCTGGCAATAGATAGATAGATAGATTAGATGTTACAGTATTTGGATTTGACTGGAAATGGTGAAACAGTTCAAATACCTGGGCACAGTGATAAAAAAGAGAGGAAAACATGCAATGGAAGCGAAAAGTAGAGTGACACAAGAAAGAAAAGTAGCTGGTGCTATGAAGGCCTTGACAAGAAACAGAGGCTTGAGTGTTGCAGCTGCATGAGGCTTATGTGAAGGAGTGTTAGTGCCAGCTTTAACATACAGATGTGAGACTACACTACCCCCCCTGGGGGTAGGGGGGTTTGTCAAGAATACTCCCCCAGTATCCCTGCTTGTCGTAAAAGGCGACTAAAAGGGTTGGCGGAGGGTTAGTGCCCCTCCCCGGAAAACAACTAACTAAAAAAACAAACAATAAGCCTCGGACAAGGACTGACCAAACGTTGACGACCAAGGACCGGACAAAGGACATTGCAATTGGAACGTGGAATGTAAGGGGAGCAAATGATGAGGTGAAAGAGAGAGAGATTGTCCAGGTGCTTGAGGATGCGAAAGTGGATGTATGTGGAATAACTGAAACAAAATGGAGAGGAGAAAGTGTGAGAGAATGGGAGTATGGATGGGGTATATGTGCAGGAGTAGGTGAGAATGAGAGGGCAAAGGAAGGAGTATGTATAGTTGTGAGTAAAAGATGGAAGAGGAGCATAAGACAGTATGGATCAGTTGGATCAAGGATTGTGTGGGTAAAGTTGAAAGTTGGAATACAAATGTGGGCGATTGTGTGTGTGTATGCGCCAACGCAAGATCGTGCTAGAAGAGTGAGAGAAGAGTTCTGGACAAATGTAGAAGTGTGCATGGAAAAGTTTGGAAGGAATGATAGAGTGTTTTTGATTGGTGATATGAATGGTAAAGTTGGGAATGTGAAGGTGGATGGAATAGTTGGTGAGTGGGGTGTGCCTGCTGAGATAGATGAGAATGGGAGTGCGTTAGTGGACATTTGTGCTGGGAGGGGGTTGGTGATAGCCAATACCCTCTTCAGGCATAAAATGATCCACAGGTATACATGGCGAGTGGTGAGAAGGGTGGGTGGTGAATTGAGTGAAAGGAAGGCAATGATTGATTATGTGTGTGTGGATGAAAGGATGCGAAGATGTATATTGGATGCAAGAGTTTATAGAGGTTGGGGGAGTGGACTTTCTGACCACTACTTGGTGGTGGCCAGAGTTAAAGTTCAAGTAAGATGGAGGAATAGAAGAAGGGAAAGACGAGAGGAAGGAGTAGTTGCAAGGAGAGTGGAAAGGTTACAAGAGGATGAGAAAAAGGCAGAGTATAAGAGAGAAGTGGAGGAACGATTGGGCAAATATGAGTTGGAGCAGATGAGGGACGTGGAAGGTGTGTGTAGAATATTTACAGAAGAAATATGTGCAGCATGTGATGTGGTGTGTGGAAGGAAGAGAAGACGGAGGGGGGTGCAAGGAACAGCGTGGTGGACTGAAGAGGTGAAACGGGCTGTGGCACAAAAGAAGAAAGCATACAATGAATGGATGAGAAATAGGGACGTGGAAGAAGTTGAGAGGCGGAAGAGAGAGTTATATGTAGAAAGGAAGAGAGAGGTGAAAAGATTAGTAAGAGAGAGTAAGAAGAGAGTGGATGAGGAATTTGGAAGGAATTTGAGTGTAAAGTGGAGGGACTGTAAGAAAATGTTCTGGAAAGAGGTGAAAAGAGTAAGACAGGGTGGAAGTGAAGTTAGCAGGGGAGTGAAAGATAAAAATGGTAGATTACTAGTGGAGAAGGGAGAAAAAGTGAGCAGATGGAGAGAACACTTTAAGGAATTGTTGAACGTGGAGGATGGAAGTAATGCAAGTATAAGTGGCTAGGGAATGGCTGGGAGAAGGAGGGAGGTGAGAAGACAGGAAGAAATCAGTAGGATAGAAGTTGTGGAAGCAATGAAGAAAGTTAAATCAGGGAAAGCCCCAGGAATTGATGGAGTGTGTGGTGAAATGCTGAAGCATGGGGGAGAGATAGTAGTAGAATGGATGTGGAAGATGTGCAGATTGGCCTGGGAGGAAGGTAGAGTCCCGGAGGATTGGAAGTCAGGTATAATTATTCCCTTGTACAAAGGAAAAGGGGAAAAAGAAGTGTGTGGTAATCATAGGGGCATTTGTCTTCTTAGTATAATAGGAAAAGTGTATGGTAGGATACTTATTGACAGAGTTAGAGAAAGAACAGAGAAATTAGTTGGAGAAGAACAGGGAGGCTTTAGGAAGGGAAGAGGTTGTGTAGATCAGATATTCATTCTCAGATCTTTAGTGGAAAAGTTTCTAGAGAAGGGAAAGAAGTTGTATGCGGCTTTCATGGATTTGGAGAAAGCATATGACAGGGTGGATAGACTAGGATTGTGGAAAGTGTTAAATATATATGGAATAGATGGGAAGTTGTTGAATGCTGTGAAGAGTAAGTACGATGGTGCGAAGGCTGCAGTGCGTGTGGATGGTGAACTAAGTGAATTTTTCTCTTTGAAAGTTGGGTTGAAACAGGGATGTGTCATGTCTCCATGGTTGTTCAATCTGTACATGGATGGGGTAATAAAAGAGGTACAAGGTAGGGTAGTGGATGTTGGAGTGGCCCTGGTGAGAGAGGATAGTGTTTGGAAACTCCCTGTACTGTTGTTTGCAGATGATACCGTGTTGTTGAGTGAAGACGAAGGAGAGCTGCAAGGCTTGGTGGATGAGTTTGAGAGAGTGTGTAAGAAACGGAATCTAAAGGTGAATGTAGGGAAGAGTAAAGTGATGGTCTTTGAGAGAGGTGAAGTCAGTGAATGTACAGTGAGGTTGGATGGTGAGGAATTGGAAAATGTGAGTACATTTAAGTACTTGGGTAGTGTGATGAGTAAGGATGGAGGTTTGGAGGGTGAAGTGCTTGAAAGGGTACAGCAGGGAAGAAAGGTTGCTGGTTCTTTGAAAGCAGTGATAAGAAACAGGGAAGTGAGCATGGAAGTGAAAAAGTTACTACATGACAGTATTGTGATACCAACTCTAACGTACGGAAGTGAAGCTTGGACGTTGTTGGAAGGACACAAGTCAAGAGTGAGAGCCGTGGAAATGAGTTATTTAAGAGGAGCCTGTGGAGTCACATGGAGAGACAGGCTGACGAATGAGGATATAAAGGAGCGTTGTGGTGTTGATGTGGATGTGATAGGAAGCGTTATGAGGAACACACTGAGGTGGTTTGGCCATGTGGAGAGGATGGAGGGTGAAAGACTGACGAAGAGAGTATATGTGAGTGAGGTGGAGGGGGAAAGAGGGAGGGGGAGGCCGAGGATGAGATGGGGTGGAGAGATATATGAGAGAGGGGGGTGTGAGTTGGGAGCAGGGGAGTGAAATGGCGGGGGACAGGGCGACTTGGAGGCGATTTGTTTGTGGCCACCCCAAACGGGATTGAGGCGTCTGGCAATAGATAGATAGATAGAAGAGTAAGAGCAGTGGAGTATGGGACTGCTGAGGAATGTATGTGGAATACAGAGAGTGGATAAGATATGGAATAATGTGATACATGAAAGATGTGGAGTGAGGAAGTCTTTGGACACCAGAATTGAAGAGTGTACTGAAATGATTTGATCATGTGGAGTGAATGGATTACAATAGAATGGTGAAAAAGGTATTTCTCAGCAAATCTGAAAGAGAGGGGAGGCAAGGTAGGTTATGAAGGTGGAGGGATATGGTGGATAAGTGTGTGAGGAAGAGAGGTATGGAAGTTGGTGAGGGTAAGAGACTGACAAGAGACCGAGCTGGATGGATGAATTTTGTGCGGACAAGCACATAAAAAGGAATTTGGCACCCCTTTTTAATGTGACAGCGTGGTGAAATTTTTTTGGCCTATCTGATGAAGCCAGGATTTCAAGGGCTTGAATGATGAATGAATGGAAGCATGGCCCAAAGAACTAGGCAAACTTTGGCTGTCTGAACGTTGCTACTCCTCACTCTGCCCTAGGGTGCGAAAGGAGGTCCAGATGATGATGATGATGATGATGATGATGAGGAGGAGGATGATGATGATTATTATAAGCAGTAGTAGTAGTAGTATGGTGAGAGTGAATGGTGATTTAAGTGATAAGTTTCAGTGAATGTATGTGTGCATAAGGGGTCAGTCTTGAGTCCCTTACTGTTTGTCATGTTGCTTGAAGCCCTCTCATGTGACTTCAGAAATGGACTCCCATGGAAGATGTTGTATGCTGATGATTTGATGTTGATTGCAAAGAATGAAAGGGGGTTAGAGGAAATGTATAGGAAGTGGAGTGATGGAACAGGGCACAAGGCTTTGAGAGTAACTGTGGAAAAAACAAAAGTGATGATATCTAGGGCTGGTGGTGGTAGTCAAAGTAAAGGGAGAGTGGCTACATGCAGTTTGCCATGAGGGTGTGGGAAGTAACTCCATCTTGTGCAGTATTTGTGATAGTGAACACATAAGAGATGTAGTGGTATTAAAGAAGACTGCAAGATGATGCTGATTTCATGTGTGTGGTGTGTTGGGGAGAGCATATAGAGACTGTCAGGTGTGAAAAGACTGATCTTGCTGGTAAGTCTTCTGAGTGTAATAATTTTGTTATTTGGGGACATGTTATATGCTGGAGGTGGGGCTGGAGCTAGCCCTGTGGCTTGGGTAATGAGCAGTTCGAGGAACTTCAGGGAGCTGTTGCCTCTCCTGACCCTGAGAGGGCTCTCCCTCCAACCAATGGGATCTTTGTATGTGGCATGTGTTAGGAGTGTAATGCTGTATGGCAGCAAGACCTGGGCAGTAAAGAAAGTGGATATTTGTAGGATCAAACATGCAGATGATAATGATTACTGTAGATGGATGTGTAGTGTGTCCTTGAATGCAAGGACTAGAGGGGCTTGGTTTACGATTGTAGAGTTGAGAGGAAGGATCAGATTGGAGTGTATTGCTGCTGTGATGAGGAGGGGCAGATTGAGATGGTTTGGTCATGTGGAGAGAATGGAAGATGACAATTAGGTGAGAAAAGTGAAAAGTATGAACGGTAAGGATAGAGTTCCATGAGGCAGACCGAAATAGACCAAGGAAAAGGTCATAGAGACCTCAGGGATGAGGGACTGAATAGGGAGGCTGCCCAAGATCGAGCAGCGTGGACAGCCGCAATTAGGTGATCAAGACTGACTCATGCAAGCACGTTGGTGCCTTTATAAATGACTGTTTATTTCATTTTTAAAGACTCTAAAGTGCTTGCATGCATCGGCCTTGGTCACCTAGTGGCAGCTGTCCATGTTGCTCGATCTCTGGCAGCTTCACTATTCAGTCCCTTATCCCTAAGGTCATACTCAACGACCTTGTCAAAGGTCTTTTTCAGTGTACCTCTCGCAACCCTACCTCTAACTTTAACACTTCTCACTTTCTGCACCCAATTATCATCCCCCATCCTCTCCAATTGCCCAAACCATCTCAATCTACCTCTCCTCATCACATGAATAAACCCCTGTCCCATCCTACCTCTCAACTCTATAATCTTTGCCCCCCCAGGCCTCGCACTCAGGGATGCACTGCACATCCACCTAATCATTGTCATATCTGTACATTTGAGCCTGTGAATATCCTCTTCCTTTACTGCCCAGGTCTCATTACCATACAGCATTACACTCCTAACACATGCCACATAGGAAGATCCCTTAGCACAGAGGGAGAGCCCTCTCAATGTCAAGAGAGACAACAGCTCCCTGAACTTCTTCCAGCCACTCCTCACTCTAGCCACAGAGCTAGCTCCAGTCCCATCTCCAGCACATAACATGTCTCCCAAATAACAAATCTCTTCCACCTACTCAAGAAACTCACCAGCAAGATCAATCCTTTCATGCCTGACAGTCTCCACATGCTCTCCCCAACACACTACACACATGAAATGAGCATTATCTCACAGTCTACCTCTAATACCACTGCATTTATGCACCCACTTATCAGAAACACTGCAAGAGATGGAATTAATTCCCACATCCTTGTGGCAAATTGCACATGGCTACTGTCCCTCTTCTTTGACAGTACCGCCACCAGCCCTAGATCCCATCACTTTGTTTTATATGCATTTACTCTTAAGCCTTTGTGCCCTATACCGTCTCTCAATTTCCTAAATCTTTCCTCTGACTACCATTCATTCTCTGCAATCAACACCAAATCATTGGCATACAACTTCTCCCACGGAGTCCACTTCTGAAGTCACATGACAGGGCTTCAAGTACAATGATAAACAACAGGGGGTTCAAGACTGACCCCTGATCCGATTATTATTATTATTATTAATATATCCACCTCTGTGAATACTTTTGAGAGCTCTTTCACTGTATTGCAAGAAACATGGAAGAAATGTTGTTGTATGACAGACTGTAGAGATGATATTGTAAGACAGAGTATTATAACGCAGTGGCAGATATGATACTGTAAGACAAAGGGCAGATATGATATTGTACAATAGAAATTAAAGATGACATTGTAAGAAAGAGGGCAGAGATGATGATATACGACAGAAGGCAGAAATGATACTGCAAGACAGAGGGCAGAGATAGTACTGCATGACAGAGGGATGAGATAGTACTGTAAGACAGAGGGCAAAAGAATATATTATAAGACACAGGGGAAAGATGATACTGTAAGATAAGCAGCAGTGATGATATTGTACAACAGAGGGCAGAGATCATAAATGACTGGACAAACATGATATTGTGAAAGCTCTTGATCGCTCCAATGCCCATGTGGGAAGCAAGGATAGGATGCTAAGGCTAAGCAAGAATATCACAAAGGTACAGTTATATGATTATTAGCAGTGCCATAACATACTCAATAGGAAGTAACCACACTGAAGAAGCAAGGGACACACTGGAAGACCAGATATTACATTCTAAGAATACACAAAACAGAGGATGTGCAATGAGCACTAAGAAAAAAGGAAGCATACTCAAAGGGTATGAGACATACAGCAGGAATTTTAAGTCCTATAATTAATACACCAAGCAATACTGATATACTGAATGTTTGAGAGACAATCTGATTAAGGCACCCACATGTACATTTACACAGATTACACTTGCAGGGCATAGCATATTGAATGAATGAATGAAACATATTAGTAATAACTGTTTATTTACTGCCAGTTTAAACATATGAGCATAAGACAGGAGGATCTTTTGTATTTCATTCAGATGATTTTATACTAATTGTGGGCTACTTTTCATACTCAAATGTTGACTAGGATGGCCTCAACATCGATGCTTGAACACAACATATTGTGACTTATCAGCGCTTACATTTAGTCCTAAGCAACCAAAGAAAATATCTGAAAAGGTATAGAGTACCAACCAGACTGACCCTTTATATAATTACCACATTCAACAATACTACACATTCTTTATTCAGTAAGCTCTACATTACTACCATACTTTATTAATTAAAAAAAAAAAAGCATTCTTAATTACAGTATTCTGATACAGTAATGTGTTATAGTGTACATTATTACAAAAAAAAAAAAAAAAAAGTACAGTATGGTAAAACCTGTAATACTCTTGTTAATTACACTAAATACACAGAACTGTAATTGGTATATGAAGGGTTGTACTCATTTCAGTGTGAACCCATGAATAATTGTACTGTGTGTGTGTGTGTGTGTGTGTGTGTGTGCGCACCTGCCCTCATGCATCATCCAAAACTGCAATTTTGTGTGTTTGCCTATTAGTGTTTACAACCTTCTAGACACTTCTAGAAAGTTTTGTGCCTCAAATTTGAGCCTTGTCTGGTCCCCATATGGTTTATTATTTGTACTGTACAGAACTAGTCCAGTGCAGCCATGTTGCCTGATCTAACTGCAGTACTGGATGCAAGGTCACTTACATCAATGGCTAATAAACTACTGTAATGTACTGGCAGTCCTCATTACATGTAAGATATGTGTTTCAAACTACAGTATAATAAATTTTTCCTTACAAATGGTTTTGTAAAGAGAAGAGAAATTACATATCAGCATTCTGTGTAAAAAAGGAACTCACTGCACAAACTTTCAGTAAAAACTAAGGTCTTTAACATAATTGCATCAAAATAGGTGACTTAAAACATGGCACTTACTGTGCTCTATGTTCCCTACCTGTTTGGCTCACTGAGGAGTATGACTGTGACACAATCCTGGATTGCTGCTGACCCAAAAGCATCCCGTCGTCGCCTGACAGGTGAGGGAAGGCTGGCCAGGACCCGTGCCACAGCCACACCTCCCCCAGGGGCAAGCACCTTCACTTGCTGCCCTGGCCCAAGCTGGTCCATGCGATATGGAAGGAATGGACGGCCCTCCCCACCTCCACTGTCTGGCAATGCGAGGAGTTAATAACCATGGTGGTCTAGTGGCTGGAACCCTGCACTAAGTGTGATGATCCTGCAAAGGTGTGATCTCTAAGAGGCAACTGAAGGTTGTTTGATCACACAAAGCCACCAAGGAAAGTAGGCTGGTCATCTACCCTTAAATGTACTGGCCTACGGTAGACTAGCCTCAAGCCCAATAAAGGCAAATGTTCTATTAAGCTTTGAGCGTGGTTCCTGTATAAGATAAGTTCAATAAGAACATGGTCTTTATCTCACTGTACACTTCTGTGAAAAAAAGAATCCTGTGTTTAGACAACTACAAAGGAATATTACTGTATATCATGAGCATAATGCTGTATGGTAATGGGACCTGGGCAGTAAAGAAAGAGGATATTCATAGGCTCAAATGTACAGAAATGACAATGATTAGATGGCTGTGTAGTGCATCCTTCAATTAGAGGCTTGGGGGGCTAGGATTACAACTGAAGAGTTGAGAGGATAGATGGGACTGGAATGTAATGGTGTTGTGACAAGGAGGGGTAGACTGAGAAGGTTTGGGCATGATGAGACGACGACAACTGGGTGTGAAAAGTAAGAGGTGTGAATATCATGGGCAGGGTTGTGAGAGGCAGACTGAAAAAGACTGGGATGAAGTCATAGAGTGTGGCCTCAAGGATAAGAGACTGAATAGGGAGGCTACCAGAGATCAAACAATGTGGACAGCCGCCATTAAGTGACCAAGGCCAATGCATAAGTGGAGCCTTTATAAACAATACAATACGATATCAGAAACAAACTCTGAAGTGTCATAAATTTGCTCACAATGTTGCCCCTCTAATAGCAGCAGAGATAAACTGGAGAATTTAGCTACAGTCTTCATTAACTTCATTCACTACTAGGAAGCTCTCATAAGGTGCATAAAATCATCTGGTAACAGCAAGAACAAAATACAGTATATATGATGTACTTAGACAGAAAAGGTTAGTGTGAGGAGATTCAGTTCACGTTTAATTGGATTAGGCTGCTTACTTGGGTGGCAGGATGACAGCTATACACAGCACAGTACAATGCCAAGTTCATGGTAGGACGAATACCCCTTGCCATTACTACAATGAGTTTGGTATAGTTAATATATGGTACTGTGACTACATTCAGGGTAGTCAGACCTGAGAGAATAGTAATAAGTAGCTAAAGTAAATTTACCAAATCCTGACAAGGTACTGTAAGGGAGAAACTGCTTAGTAATGTCAGATGACAGACTAGTTAAGCTGATATAGGTAACAAAATAAAGATATAACCAATAATATATATATATGTGTGTGTGTGTATATATATATATATATATATATATATATATTGGTGGTAGGTGGGGGCGCTCACCATCCACTCACTCAATGTAGTGCTGCTCTCAGGTGTCTGCCCTTTCCTCTCCTCCATCCTTCTATCTTCTTCTGTCTTTCTTTCCTTCATTCTTTCTTCGTCTTTCTGCCTACGGGTGACTTTACACTCCCTCTTCTGTCTTTCTTTCCTTCATACTTTCCTCTTCCTTCAGCCTGTGGGTGACTTTACACTAAGTGACAAGCCAAATGGTTTCCTGTACACCAGGAAACCATTTACTACGCTGGGTGGTAACCATATAACCATATTTTGGCGCCTGGTGGTTTAGTGGGTAATTATTGTGCTCCAGTCAGATTGAGCCGGTGAAGGTTTATATCCAAGGGATGGTTGGGGTTTATTGCTCACGTGATGCCACTCAGGGATAAGTGAGGTTGGTCACTCTCATCTTAAATGTCACGACCAACTGCCTAGCCCCGGGCTCCTACGCTCCTCATGGAGCAACGTAGGATTGGATGATGGATGGATGGATACACATATATATATATATATATATATATATATATATATCTATATCTATCTATATATATATATATATATAGACACTATGAGGGAAAGGAAGGCATAGAATGGCAGGATGAAAGTTAATTAAATGATGGCTAAGAAAGAGACCATGAAAGTGAAATAACCTGGCAAGTGCGAGAAGTTTTAAGCAGGGTCTTCTGATGTTAACATGTTGCAGTGCTACCCCAGTCTGTCTAACTGAGCAGATCTATCAAATGTAGGGAAGCAACTGCCCCTGCAGGGCTGTCCCATGCAGTGAACCAATGCTCACATGCAGCTGACAGTGCCTTGATGCAGCAAAGGTGCAGGTATTAATGGAGAGATTTGGTTCTTGGGTGGATGCCACATTTGTATCTCCAACCAGTTAACAAGGGCAAAATAGTAAACTTTACATCACCCTGTTATATGGCTATTTGGTTACTACCCAGCATTGTAAATGGTTTCCTGAGTTACAGGGAACTATGTGGTTTGTCGCTCGATGTAGAGTCACCTGAAGTGGAAAGATGAGAGATAAATAGTGACAGGAAGAATGGGAGAAATAGCAGGAGAGGAGAACAAACACGGAAAAAGCATGATAGACACGAAGGAAGAAGTAGGCTGCACTACATCAAGTGAATGGAAGATGGGAACCTTCACCTACCACCATGATGTTACATGTAATGCCTGATAGCAATCTATCAAAAAAGGGAGAACATTCTGAATATACAGGCAGCCTGACAAACTTGAATCTAAATTAACTGACAAAAGGGATTTTATTGAGCTCATAAATGCATGCAATAACTTGTGTCATAGTGGTAGGTGGGAGTGCCCATCATTCACCCACTTAGTGTAGAGGTACTGTGATTTTAGGGTAGCTTTACACTGAGTGGCAAACCAAATGATTTCCTGAAGGCTAAACCAGGAAATCATTTACAACGTTGGGTGGTAACCTAATAACCAATGAACGCGTGTTCCCTACGTGTCAACAAGTGAGTTAGCAGAGGGTTAGTGCCCCTACACAGAAAACAACTGATTAAAAATATGAACAAGAAGCCTCGGACAAGGAACGACCAACAGGTGAAGACTAAGGACCGAACAAAGGACATAGTACAGATTGCGACATGGAATGTAAGGGGTGCAAATGATGAGTTGAAAGAGAGAGAGATTGTCCAGGTGCTTGAGAGCGCAAAAGTGGATGTGTGTGGATTAACTGAAACTAAATGGCAAGGTGCAAGTGTGAGAGCCTGGGAGTATGGATGGAGTACAGTATATGCATGAGAGTGGGTGATAATGAGAGGACAAATGAAGGAGTTTGTATTGTTGTGTTCAAGAGATGGAGGGAGAATATAAGAGAGTATGACTCAATTGGCTCAAGAATTGTGTGGAAATCAAAAGTTGGACTACAAATGTGGGCGACTGTGCGTGTATGCGCCAACGGAAGATCGTGCAAGCAGAGTGCAAGAAGAGTTCTGGACAAATGTGGAGACATGCATGGAAAAGATTAAAAGGAATGAGAAAGTGTTTTTGATTTGAGATATGAATGGAAAAGTAGGGAATGTGAAGGTGGATGGAGTAGTTGGTGAGTGGGGTGTGCCTGCAGAAGTGGATGAGAATGGCAGTGCTCTAGTGGACACTTGTGCCAGGAGGGGGTTGGTGATGTCCAATACCCTCTTCAGATACAAAATGATCCACAGGTATACATGGCAAGTGATGAGAAGGGTGGGTGGTGAACTAAATAAAAGGAAGGCAATGACTGATTATAAGTATGTGGATGAACAGGTGCGTAATGGATGCAAGAGCATATACTGTAAAGGTTGAGGGAGTGGACCTTCTGACAACCACTTGGTGGTGGTGAGAATCAAGGCTTAAATGAAATGGAGAAATAGAAGAAGGGAAGGACAGGAGGAAGTACTTTATACAAGGAGGGTGGAAAGGTTACAAGAGGATGGAAAAAAGGCAGAATATGAGACAAGTGGAGGAGCGATTGGGTAAATATAGACTGGAACAGATGAAGGACGAGGAAGGTGTTTGCAAGATATTCACAGAAGAAATCTATGCAGCATGTGAGGTGGTGTGTGGAGTGAAGAGAAGATGACAGGGGGTGCAAGGTAAAGCATGGTGGAATGAAGTGGTGAGACAGGTTGTGGCACAAAAGAAGAAAGCATATAGTGAGTGGATCAGAAACTAGGGTGTAGAAGAAGCTAAGAGACGGAAGAGAGAGTTATATGTAGAGAGGAAGAGAGAAATGAAAAGATTAGTACGAGAGAGTAAGAGTGGATGCGGAATTTGGAAAGAATTTGAGTGTGAAGTGGAGGGAATGCAAGAAAATGTTCTGGAAAGAGGTAAAGAGTTAGACAGGGTGTCAAAGAAGTTGGTCGGGGAGTCAAAGATAAAAATGGTAGAGTACTGATGGAGAAGGGAGAAAAAGTGAGCAGATGAAGAGATCACTTTACAGAATTGCTGAACATAGAGAATGAAAGTAATGCAAGTATAAGTGGCTGGGGAATGGCTGTGAAGAGGAGGGATGTGAGAAGAGAGGAAGAAATCATTAGAACGGAAGTTGTGGGAGCAATGAAGAAGGTCAAAATGGGGAAAGTCCCAGGAATTGATGGAGTGTGTGGTGAAATGCTGACGCATGGGGGAGAGTTAATAGTAGAATGGATGTGGACGATGTGCAGACTGGCCCGGAAGGAAGTTAGAGTCCCATAGGATTGGAAGTCAGGTATAATTATTCCCCTGTACAAAGGAAATGGAGAAAAAGAAGTGTATCATAATCATAGGGGCATTTGTCTTCTTCATGCACAGTAATAGGAAAAGTATATGGTAAGATACTTATTGACAAAGTTAGAGAAATAATAGAGGAATTAGTTGGAAAAGAACAAGGAGGTTTTTGGGAAGGGAAGAGATTGTGTAGCTCATATATTCATTCTTAGGTCTTTAGTGGAAAAGTTTCTTGAGAAGAGAAAGAAATTGTATGCGGCATTCATGGATTTGGAGAAAGCATATGACAAGGTGGATGGACAAGGACTGTGGAAAGTATTAAGAAAATATATGGAGTAAATGGGAAGTTGTTCAATACCATGAAAAGTACTGTATGTATGAGGGAGCTATGGCTGCAGTGCATGTGGACAGTGAATTGAGTGAATTTTTCTATTTGAAGATTGGATTGAAACAGGGATGTGTCATGTCTCCATGGTTGTTCAATCTGTATATGGATGGGGTTATAAAAGAGATACAAGGTAGGGCAGTGGAAGTTGGAGCAGCCCTAATGAGAAAGCGCAGTGTTTGGAAACTCCCTGTACTGTTGTTTGCAGATGATACCATGTTGTTTAAGTGAAGACAAAGGGGAGCTGCAAGGCTTGGTGGATGAGTTTGGAAGAGTGTGCAAGAAACGGAATCTAAATGTGAATGTAGGGAAGAGTAAAGTTAAGATCTTCGAGTGAAATGAAGTCAGAGAATGTACAGTGAGGCTGGATGAAGAGGAAATGGAAAATGTGAGTGCGTTTAAGTACTTGGGTAGTGTGATGAGTACGGATGGAAGTTTAGAGGATGAAGTGCTTGAAGGTGTACAACAAGGAAGAAAGATTACTCGTTCCTTGAAAGCAGTGATAAGAAACAGGGAAGTGACCATGGAAGTGGAAAAGTTACTGCACGACAGTATTGTGATACCAACTCTTAACGTATTGATGTGAAGCTTGGACCTTGTTGGAGGGACACAAGTCAAGAGTGAGAGCAATGGAAATGAGTTATCTGATAGGAGGCTGTGGAGTCACATGATGAGACAGACTGACAAATGACAAAGTAAAGGAGCATTGTGGTGTAGACATGGATGTGATAGGAAGAGTTAAGAGAAATACACTGGGGTGGTTTGGCCATGTGGAGAGGATGGAGAGCGAGAGAATGACGAGGAGAATGTATGTGAGTGAGATGGAGGGTGGGAGAGGGAGGGGGAGGCCAAGGATGAGATGGAAGGATGGAGTGGAGAGGTATATGAGAGGGGGGGGGGGTGAGCTGGGAGCAGGGCAGCGAAATGGCGGGGGACAGGGCGACATGGAGGCAATTTGTTTGTGGTCACCCCTTAAGGGATTAAGTCATCTGGCAATGGATAGACAGATAGATTCTGAAGTACAGGTGTATGAAACTTCCAGCAAAAAGTACCAAGAGATCACTTTTCCAGCTACTGGCAACATATATACAGGCCAGTTACCTGTCCCTTACACTGTAATATGCTTACCTCATTCACCTCACCCTCACAAAACAGGTAGTCCTTCAATATAACCTCACAGATCTCTTGGAGTGCCTCACTGAAATGGCCAATTTCCTTCAGTCCGCCAGATTTACATCCAGAAGAGCGTGTGGCCACAACACCAACATCAAAAACAACAACAATAAGTTACCTGCCCAATGTGATGGTAAGGTCAAGGTGGTATCAGGGGGGCGGTGTGGGATGTCAGGGAACTCCCCATGGTGGGAGCGTGTGCGCCGCCGGTGGCGTCGACTGGTGCGCATTTCTCGCACATCACTCTCTGCAGGAGGGGAAGTTAGCACAAGGAATTTCATGATCTGAAAGACATATTATTCTGGGTGTCAAACAACATGAGAAATACTTAAGAATGCAGTGATACTAAGGTAACGTAAGAATATGTTAGGATGAAGGAAATGCGTACTTGTCAGCATCCAATCTGCCAATACTGTGCAATTATCAAAAGAGCTAGTGGAAATAATGAACTTTGCACAAAAGATTTAGCTTCCCTTGCACATATCACTTGACATAGCAATATACATGTTTAGCATTATACTACATTTATAACTGGGATGATAAAATTACAATATTTTAATTAGAAGCACACTATCTGCAGTTATCACACAGTACAATGTGAGTGTGAGATGGTATTGGTGGTGGAGGTGCCGGTCAATGTCTGGTGGTGGAGGTGCTGGTAAATGTCTGATGGTGGAGGTGCCGGTAAATGTCTGATGGTGGAGATGCTGGTAAATGTCTGATGGTGGAAGTGTTAGTAAATGTCTGGTGGTGGAGGTACTGGTCAATGTCTGGTGGTGGAGGTGCTGGTCAATGTCTGGTGGTGGAGGTGCTGGTCAATGTCTGGTGGTGGAGGTGCTGGTCAATGTCTGGTGGTGGAGGTGCTGGTCAATGTCTGGTGGTGGAGGTGCTGGTCAATGTCTGGTGGTGGAGGTGCTGGTCAATGTCTGGTGGTGGAGGTGCTGGTCAATGTCTTGTGGTGATAATGGTTACAATGGTGGTGGGAATGAAGTCAGGTAGTGGTAATGGTTTTGGTGAAATCTGGTGGTGGTGATGGTGGTGAATGTCCAAAGGTGATGGTGATAATGATGGTGATATAGTGGTGGTGGTGAAGGTGGTGAAATCTGGTGGTCATGGGTAAAGGTGCAGTCTGGTGGTGATGCTGATGATGAGGCAATACTGGTAATGAGGGTAGTGGTGGTACTGTCAGTGATGAGGCAGTGGTGGTAATGCTGGTGATGAGGTCGTGGTGGTAATGCTGGTGATGAGGTAGTGGTGGTAATGCTGGTGATGAAGTAGTGGTGGTAATGCTGGTGATGAGGTAGTGGTGGTAATGCTGGTGATGAAGTAGTGATGGTAAGGCAGGTGATGAGGTAGTGGTGATGGTGATGAAGTTGGTGGTAATGAAGATGCAGTGGCAGGGATCAGAAATAGATGACGAAGGTGAGGTACTGTGGATGATGATGAGGTGGTGATGGTGGAGACAGGAATCTGGTGGTTATGGAGCAGCAGGAGTCAGAGTGGTGGGGTGGAGATGGAGGGGTGAAGTCTTTGGTGGTGATGAGAAGTAGGTGATGGAGGCTGAGTGGTGGAGGTGGAGATAGTATGATCGAAAAGGACAATGGCAATTTACAGATGATGGTGGTGAGGGTGGAAATGGGGTGGTGATGAAATGATTAGGGTGAAGATGGGATGGTGATGGACTGATTAGGGCGGGGTGGTGATGGACTGATTAGGGTGGGGTGGTGATAGACTGATTAGGGTGGGGTGGTGATGGACTGATTCGGGTGGGGTGGTGATGGACTGATTCGGGTGGGGTGGTGATGGACTGATTCGGGTGGGGTGGTGATGGACTGACTAGGGTGTGGTGGTGATGGAATGCTAAGGGTGGGGTGGTGATTGAATGATTAGGGTGGGGTGGTGATGGAATGATTAGGGTGGGGTGGTGATGGAATGATTAGGGTGGGGTGGTGATGGAATGATTAGGGTAGGGTGGTGATGGAATGATTAGGGTAGGGTGGTGATGGAATGATTAGGGTGGGGTAGTGATGGAATGATTAGGGTGGGGTAGTGATGGTATGATTAGGGTGGGATGGTGATGGACTGATTAGGGTGGGGTGGTGATGGACTGATTAGGGTGGGGTGGTGCTGGACTGATTAGAGTGGGTTGGTGATGGACTGATTAGGGTGGGATGGTGATGGAATGAGTAGGGTGTGTTGGTGATGGACTGATTAGGGTGGGGTGGTGATGGACTGATTAGGGTGGGGTGGTGACGGACTGATTAGGGTGGGGTGGTGATGGACTGATCAGGGTGAAGATGGGGGAGGGTGTTTAAGTGATTAGACCAGACTGGTGTTATTGATGGGCTGGTGTTAGAGTGATGGGCTGGTGTTAGAGTGATGGGCTGGTGTAATGTGATGGGCTGATGTTAGAGTGATGAGGTGGTAATGAGCTGATTAAAGTAGAAATGGGGTGGTGGTAGTAAGAGGGGAGGCTGTGGGTAAAAAATGGGAGGAAAAGTTATTAAAAAAAAAAAATACACTCTAGTTTTAATACTGATATAGTTTGCTACAATACTGAAGTGTAACGTACAAAACAAATCAATAAGGATGACGAGTTATACCACCTCCAAAGCCCCTGAATACGAATCTAAATAACAATACTGTATGGTGGGATGGTATATGAGAGATGGTGTTATATTCATCATGGTTCCTCAACGACTTAGATTTTTGTCGTTTTGCAGCTCATTTTACATAGCTCTGCAGCACAGAAAGACAATACTACAGCTTTATATCCCTTCCATTGCATTTTTGTATAACATTTTAATTAAGATGGAGCGACGGCAGTGTTTGGTCAAGTTAGAGTAAAAGAGTACAATATAGTTGTGTAAGATGAAGAGAGAACCTACCATAAGAGTGATGCAGAATGTTGGAGACAGAGGCGTGGTGTTTGGTGAGGGGGGCTGTGGTGGAGAGTGGGTGGTGTGGATGGAAGAGGGAGGGGTGGAGAGGGGTGCTGGTCGCATCCTCCGCCTCCTCAATCAGGGAATCAGTTGACCCTCCACTGTCGCTCCCCTCCCCTAACCCCCTCCCGCGCCAACTCCTCCCTCTCATCGTGCTGCCACAGGTACAAGAAAAATTTAGCAGAGAAATTGTCTATTGTGCAGTTACCATCAGCCCTTCACTCTTATTATTTTTTTTCAAGTTAATACTTGATTTCTTCAAGTTATATTCAACTTAGGAGGGACTTTTAGAGCTGGGGCATTAGAAATAGCCTTCTTTACTTAATTAAGAAAAAACAGTTTGGTGGTAGCAAGAATAAGCTAAAACACACACACACACACACACACACACACACACACACACACACACTCACCGGATTCATGTGGTTCATTTCAACGTATGAGTGTGTGAGTAATTTATACCAATGTCAAATACTGATCCAAGAAAAATATTTGTACGATTTTACATGCTGTAGCTCTTGTCATAATATATTAGCAAAGTATATCTAGGTGGTGTGTGGGGTGAAGAGAAGACGAAAGGGGATGCAGGGAACAGCATGGTGGAATGAAGAAGTGAGAGAGGCTGTGGCACAAAAGAAGAAGGCATATAATGAGTGGATGAGAAATAGGGGCGTGGAAGAAGTTGAGAGACGGAAGAGAGAGTTGTATGCAGAGAGGACGAGAGAGGTGAAAAGATTGGTAAGAGAAAGAAGAAAGTGGATGAGGAATTTGGAAGGAATTTGAGTGTAAAGTGGAGGGAATGTAAGTAAATGTTCTGGAAAGAGGTAAAGAGAGTAAGACAGGGTGCCAAAGAAGTTAGTTGGGGAGTGAAATATAAAAATTGCAGATTACTAGTGGAGAAGGGAGAAAAAGTGAGCAGATGGAAAGAACACTTTAACGGATTGTTGAACATTGAGAATGAAAGTAATGCGAGTATAAGTGGCTGGGGAATGGCAGGGAGGAGGAGGGATGTGAGAAGACAGGAAGAAATCAGTAGGATGGAAGTTGTGGAAGCGATGAAGACAGTTAAAATGGGGAAAGTCCCAGGAATTGATGGAGTGTGTGGTGAAATGCTGAAGCATGGGGGAGAGATAGCAGTACAATGGATGTGGAAGATGTGCAGATTGGCCTGGGAGGAAGGCAGAGTCCCGGATATTTGGAAGTCAGGTATAATTATTCCCTTGCACAAAGGAAAAAGGGAAAAAGAAGTGTGGTAAACATAGGGGCATTTGTCTTCTTAGTGTAACAGGAAAAGTATATGGTAGGATACTTATTGATAGTGTTAGGGAAATAACAGAGGAATTAGTTGGAGATGAAGTGGGAGGTTTTAGGAAGGGAAGAGGTTGTGTAGATCACATATTCATTCTGAGATCTTTAGTGGAAAAGTTTCTAGAAAAGGGAAAGAAGTTGTATGCGGCGTTCATGCATTTGGAGAAAGCATATGACAGGGTGGATGGACAAGGATTGTGGAAAGTATTATGAATATATGGAGTAGATGGGAAGTTGTTCAATGCCGTGAAGAGTATGTATGAGGGTGCTAAGGCTACAGTGCGTGTGGACACTGAACAGAGTGAATTTTTCTATTTGAAGGTTGGATTGAAACAGGGATGTGTTATGTCTCCATGGTTGTTCAATCTGTACATGGATGGGGTTATAAAAGAGATACAAGGTAGGGCACTGGATGTTGGAGCGGCCCTACTGAGAGAGGGCAGTGTTTGGAAACTCCCTGTACTGTTGTTTGCAGATGGTACTGTGTTGTTAAGTGAAGACGAAGGGGAGTTGCAAGGCTTGGTGGATGAATCTGAGAGAGTATGTAAGAAACGCAATCTAAAGGTAAATGTAGGGAGGAGTAAAGTTATGGTCTTTGAGAGAGGTGAAGTCAGTGAATGTACAGTGAGGCTGGATGAGGAGGAAATGGAAAATGTGAGTACGTTTAAGTACGTGGGTAGTGTGATGAGTAAGGATGGAAGTTTAGATGGTGAAGTGCTTGAAGGTGTACAACAAGGAAGAAAGGTTGCTGGTTTCTTGAAAGCAGTGATAAGAAACAGGGAAGTGAGCAGGGAAGTGAACAAGTTACTACATGACAGTATTGTGATACCAACTCTAACGCATGGAAGTGAAGCTTGGACCTTGTTGGAGGGACAGAAGTCAAGAGTGAGAGCAATGGAAATGAGTTATTTGAGAGGAGCATGTGGAGTCACATTGAGAAACAGATTGACAAATGAGGAAACGAAGGATCATTGTGGCATGGATGTGGGTGTGATAGAAAGCGTTAGGAGAAACATACTGAGGTAGTTTGGCCATGTGGGGAGGATGGAGAGTGAGAGACTAACGAGGAGAGTGTACGTGAGTGAGGTGGAGAAGGCGAGAGGGAGGGGAAGGCCAAGGATGTGATGGAGGGATGGAATGGAGAGGAATATGAGTGAGGGGGTGTGTGAGCTGGGAGCAGGGCAGTGAAATGGCAGGGGGACAGGGCGACATGGAAGCGATTTGTTTGCGGCCATCCTTTACGGGATTAAGGCGTCTGGTAATAGATAGATAGACAAATATCTGGGTAATTTTTTTTTACAAGATTTCTTAACACTTTATTTAATTTTTGTTTCCTTATAACTTCATGTCTACATCAAACCTTCCCCCTCCCCGTGCTGCCACAGGTGCAATAAATCAGGAGACAGGATATCTGTTACTTCGATTTCACAAACTTCTTGTCGTGACATATCTACAAGTGCATTCAAC
Organism: Coenobita brevimanus; assembly: GCF_032717465.1. Classification (NCBI taxonomy): domain Eukaryota; kingdom Metazoa; phylum Arthropoda; class Malacostraca; order Decapoda; family Coenobitidae; genus Coenobita; species Coenobita brevimanus. The sequence continues at coordinate 45,411,911 of NC_137018.1, forward strand.
ATGCCATATTCTCTTGATTTTCTTTTAACTTCATCTATCTTTTTTAAACTTTCATTGTCACCAAAAACACATCTCATTTATATTAAATTCTACTTAATTTTCTTCCTATCCCTACTCTTACCTTTCTCCCTCTATTTTCATGAAAAACTATTATACTCCAAATTTATATCAATATTATAACAAAACATCTTTTAACTTTCTCCCTTAAGCCTGATTACGTCATTTATACTTTATTTTGTTACAACCAGATGATTATATTCACATAAGGAAAGCACCCTGGTGGAGGAAGGGATAATGAAGGCTGTATTTAATCATTCCTGCTCGAAGTCTCTCCAAAGCTGAAAAAAAGCGTCAGGTGGTAACACATCTGCAATAGAAAACGTCACTGGATTGAAGTGATGAAGTCTTGGGGAGCAACACGCCATATTACAAGAGACAGCTCATGGTTTATAGGAGGTGATTTTCGTTCTTTTGCAGTTTATTTCCAGTAGGTCAATGGCAGAATGAAGCAATACTATGGCTCGGTCCTCTGCACGACAATTCTTTGTGGTAAGTACAATATTCTAATGTTAATATAGTTTTAACTCGCCATTCAGTATGGAGAGACGGCATTTTTATACCTAATTATTGAACAGAGCAAAGTTCTACATATGACAATATCAATTCATGACAACTCTCTCTCTCTCTCAATATAAATGGTTATGCTTAAGAATGAAGACAGTAACCAACCCAGAGGCTGTCCATATTAAAACGTCTTTCTATTGTTTCCCCCATTCTTTACTCCTGTTATCTCCTGACAACTTTATACAGCTTGGTAAAAGTTTCGGATGAGAGAAGGGCACAGCCCTCAATAACCCATTCACTAAGAGTGTTCTCCTAAGCTGAAGAACACCGCGTGGTGCCAGCAAGAATAAATACAAATAACTGAAGGACATGGTTACCTGTGGTTAATAAGAACTACCTTTCAGAGGTTTCATATTAGTTTCTGCTCCAATTTACCTTACTGAGGCAAGTTCTTCCAGCTTCCTAGTATACTGTACGGACATGTCCCGTGACCTTTCGAGCGAATTCTTTCTTAATAGCATCACAAGCGGTATTTTAAGGTCATTACAAAATCATTTTGAAATTTGGTAATTAAAAGTTTAACCACGTAGCCCAGTTCTGTCGCTACACCGGCGCCCCCCACTGTCCTCTGGGTGTGCTACACTACACTACACCCCGCCATTACACCCGCACCCCTCCACCCTCCCCCTCATTACTACCACAATCCTCTGTTTCCCCTCACATATTCACCCTTGGCTTCGAGTTAATATATACGGTATTGCTGCGGAAATAAAGTCGATATGGCTGTGACCCCTTGACTGATTTATCACGTTTTCTTGCATGTGGTACGGCCGTGTGTGTGTGTGTGTGTGTGTGTGTGTGTGTGTGTGTGTGTGTGTGTGTGTGTGTGTGTGTGTGTGTGTGTGTGTGTGTGTGTGTATGTGTGTGTGTGTGGCGACGTGAAATCGATATTGTTGTGATGTCTAATTAATTACAAAGTTTTCTTGCATACGGCATTACATATAATTTTACTCAGTTCAACACATTCAGTACCACACACGTTCTACCAGCATTATACAACAACAATTCACAACAACCAAGTGCACGTGCTACACTAAAGACAGCCAACGTAACGATTATTATTTTTTTTTTAAACAGAAGTACTCCTACCTATATATGAGTCATTCCCTTGGAGAGTTTCCTCATATGCTGTAGAACCAAATAGACTTAATATAGCAAGAAATAAAAAAGAAAAATGGCATCGTACAAAATGAGTTAATGGAAATTATCTGCAACAAAACGTCTCCTAAGCAAGACAAAACAGTTTGGTAGCAGGGAAATAAGAGTTACCATACTGAAAGCAGTGTAATTACTGCATTCGCCATTAGATCGTCAATCTGTCGCTTATATCTCTAAAGGCTCGTCGGTGTTGATCTTTGGCTCGTATTCTCGTCAGCTTAATAATCTTCTAAACACCTCTTCCTTAAAGACATATTTTGTATATTACGTCCAATTAATATTTTGTATGTTACTTTTGAAGTTCTAATTTAGACAGACTGAATAAATATATAATGCAAAGTGAATACTGAAGTGCCAACGCAGGAATAAACTAGTAAGGAGAAGGAGCTGGGAACCTCCTTAACCAACGAGAACAACCCTTTTCGTCTTGGGCAAGTCCAAGGCCTTGGGCGTGTCAACAAACCTCAAGTCGCGGGCTGACTGAGCGCGCTGGGGTCGTGGCGGCGTAGGGTTGTGTGTAGGCTTGGCAGGTGTGGAAGCGATGGCAGGTGTGTTGTGAAGCTCTGGCAGGCTGGAGGCGCCGCGAACACCTAATAAATAAGTAGTGTTAATTGCCTTACTGAGAGAGATCATCCTTAGCTTATACGATATGAAAATGTCTTGTGGCAACGTACATGTGAGAAAAGTCTTAGTGCTGAACGTTTCATAGAAACTAAATTCATTTAGCGACAAAAATAAGTGAAGCAAGTTAGACTATGTTACAGAAAAATTCATAAACACTGTGTCTAACTACGGCACTGCAGCACATCTTCCCTAAGCTGAATAAATGTGTGGTAGCAAAGACTGAAAGAAAAAAAAAAAAAATGGTACTGTATGGGAAATTTCTCACGGATTCGAACTATCATTACAACGATGCCTACTCACCGCTCTAAGTTGGGCGAATGGGGGGGAGGGGGGAAGGGTCACTTGGTTGGGCAGCCACATTTGCGCTTAAGTACTTTATTACTCTCAACTATCCCTACTGAGTGACAACCAGTTCACTCCTGGCACCCCCCTCCTACATTTGACACACCACCCAGCTCTTCCACTTCGTTCTCGATCTACTTTTTGTTCCCCACCATCACAGCCACCCAGTCAATCTACTGTATCACTCACTGTGTAGCATTGGTCTTCTCTCTCGCCCTTAGCACTGCAGCTCTCTTCTCTTCCTCCATTTACCTACTATCCCTCTAAATCTAAACTAATTTCATACACACGTCGAAGGTGGTACCGTAGCTTTTTTCCACTGTTCGGAACTGAAATCATGCCCACAAACACTGATCACGCATCACTACTGGATGTCAGCATTGAATTTAGTACACTGGCGTGCAGCACCTTCATTACCACCAGACTCACAGTCACAAGACTTATGTTATTGCTTCCTAAGGCTTCTCAATGTACCAACCATCTGTTCCTTGATTCACACTCATTTTTATTCACTACACTGCCAAAGTTAATTAATTAATTATATATTTTGCCAATTTAGCTCAAGCACAGTGGGCCATTTTATTTCTCCTGATGTTATATTATTTTATTCAGATCAGGTAAGCCCCTACTACTACTGCTACTACTACTACCACTATAGTAGCAGGAATAGTAGTAGTAGCAGCGTAACCCCTATCCGTCTGGCCGAGCAGACTCATCAAACACGGGCATGCAATCCCTCTTGCAGGGCTGTCCCGTGCAGAGAACCGATGTTCTCTTGCGATGGACAAGGGAAGTGTGTGAAGGTTTGGTTTCTGGATGGACACCGTAATTGCGTCTCTCCACCTATTTAACAAGGGCACTATATTAGGCTTCACACTGCCTCATTATTTGGTTTTATGATTACCATCCAGCGTTGTGAATGGTTTCTTGGATTATAGGAAACCATTAAGCTTGTCGCTCCGTATCGAGTCACATAAGAAGTATGCAGCACTACATTCAGTGAGTGGATGATGGTCGCCAATACCTACTACTGTCCCCTTGTAATGAAGTTAATGAAGGCTGTATCTAAGCCATCCATTTCTAAATCTCATAAATGACTAAAAACGGCCTGGAAATAGCAAGAATACAATTTTTTAAAATACGTCATCGGATTGAAATGGTTAGTGTTCCATTCCCTGAGGTCCATAAATACTCACAAACGCCATAGACTGCGCCATAAACTTTCACATGCCACCACAAGGGCACTGATCTCCACTGTCTATACTGAAATATATGGTTAGACTATCACATTCAGAACGGGTACGAAGGTATTTCCCGAAATATTTTTATGATATGTTGACGTGTCATATGGTAAAGTACACTAGATTCTCATATATTTCCTCCCAGATCCTGATTCTGATCTACAGCTCTCTGATTACACTGGTTTACAAAAAATTTGAGGCAAGCATGAAATTAGGTGTTTTAACCTAATTTTGGGATGCTGATTTCAGATTCGAAATCCGTTTTCACTCATCACCTCTAGTTTTTGAGATATACATGTATTCATGCATGTACAAGTATACATATAGGCCTAGACCCAAAATATTCCCCAAAAATCTATTTACCGTCCTATTTTCTTGGAACTTGGTTTAAAAAGCGCGCCACAACAAGCTCAAACATGTCAAGCACTACACGCAGAAGGACTGGGGGTCTAGGAGCACTTTCGTGCCTGGGAAACACAGTGTCCAAGAAAATCCTCTGGTGGACATGAACAAGATGCTTCTTCCCCCTCTTCATATCAAGCTTGGCCTTATGAAGAATTTCAAGAAGGCCATGGACAAGGATGACGCTGCATTCCAACACCTGTGTACTCTGTTCCCAGCTCTCAGTTCTGCTAGGCTCCAGGAGGGCATCTTCATCGGACCTCAGATCCGGGAGGTGCTGAAGGATGAGGTATTCGAGGGGAAGCTCACCTTGAAGGAATTGAAAGCATGGGAAGCATTTAAGGTAGTCTGCCATGGCTTCCTTGGTAATACACGGGCACTACTGTAGATTACCAAGAGCGTGTCGAGAAGTTGTTGCAGGCTTATCAGGATATGGGGTGCCGAATGTCTCTCAAGATTCACTTTCTCCACTCCTACCTCAACTTCTTCCCCCAGAACCTCGGAGCAGTAAGTGACGAACATGGGGAAAGATTCCACTAAGATATTACTAAGATGAAGAGTAACTACCAAGGCAAGTGGAACCCCAGCATGATGGGGGACTTCTGCTGGATGCTGATGCGTGACATCAAGGAGTCAAAGTACACCAAAATCGTCCAAACAAACTCACTTCTGACTGTCTGTAGTACTATGATGTGTATATATGCTTACATCCAAGTAATAGTAATATTTAGTTCTGTCAGTGTTCTGTGTCTGTTTTGTTTCGTTCTGTAATATGCCATTTTAATATATGAAATAAACTCATTATATTAGAAATATATGCATTATAATAAAAAAAGGTATATGTGAAAGCAAAAAAACTAGAGGTGATAGAGCAAAACTGTTTAGAAATTTGAATTAAGCATATCAAAATTAGTCCAAAACACCTATTCACATGCTTGCCTCAGATTTTTTTTTTTTTTTTTTTTTTTTTTTTTTTTTTTTGTAAACCAGTGTTACTTGAGCATCACCTGTCCCATATTTAAATCTCATTGTATATTCCTGTATTCTTTAAACCCGTCCCTTTCAAACACTGTAACTCTGATCTCACCAAAATCCACTTTTAGATGTCATGAAATTTCGTTACCATGTTTTTTAAATTTTCATTTCTCATCTCTCAACAGTCATGTATCATCCGCAAAAAGAAGCACACACAGTCTGCTACTACTTACTGTCTCGTCACATCAGATTTACAAATTACTACTACCCAGCACCCATCCCCCAACACACGCAACACGACATGAATGAATGAATTAGTTTAGGCTACAAAAAATTACAGCATGGACGGAAGATAATTATGTCAGAGAGAAATTGACCGAGAAAACAAGAATGCAGGTCTGTTTAAAACATGTTTCAAGTGAAGGTAACACAGATATTCATGAACTCGAAGCGACCGTATTTCAGACACACTGTACTTTGAAACGACAATTGCTCGTGTCATGAAAGAACCCACCACTTGAGCACCGTCAGATTGACGTGTGTGGTGTGCATGAAGGTACAGTATGTTATAAAACGTGGCCCATGCACACGCAGTGGTAATTGTATAATGGATAATGTGCCAATGTGCTTCCTTCTGCCTGCCTTTGTGTACACTCACGTTTGTAAGCTCTTCCTTGCTTATACCTAGGTTCTCGTACAAGCACAGAGGTCTGAGGATGCCTCGTCACTAGCAGAGATTATTACCCCCGCTTCAGCCCAAGGACGTTATTTTTGCTTGCATCGAAATATGCCATGCTAAAAAGAGCAACGCGAGCGTCTAGTTCGTGATCTTGTTTTGGGAGAACACATCGAAATAGCACTCAAACCATTATTAATCCTACAGCAGCCACTTTCATAGGGAATACTCTGTTGGTCTTTCTTCACCCCCATCAAAATTCCGGCTCATCCCACCCATTAATTTGTTCCTGACACTCATTTCTTTACTCCAGCCCCGTGACACCTTCACTCCTGGAGGATATTTTGAAATAAACCCTCACTGCATTCAGAACAATAATCATGCAACACCTATTTTCAGACCTTCGCCCACCAACATTCCAGTCCATTCCACTGCTCACCACGTCCAGTTCTTTAACCTCTATGACGGTCTCACAGCTCGACGTTGTGGTCGAAGAACGAGCTTGATTATTTATGTCTTACTAACTCCTGGCGATTCTAGTCAGCCCGGGAAAGACTTCGAACTGAATGTATTGGATTTTTTTTTTTTCCCAGCAGGGCTCAATAAAATCGCCTGAAGGTAGCAAGAAAAAATGTATAAAGACGTCGTTGTGTTGAAGGGACATGGGACGAACAGGGAGGTGCAACTAACAAAGTGTACAATCATGGACAAAAGTTCGCTTGCTATTCCACTGCGTGTACATCACACTCAAGGCATGTCCGGCACCTTTCTTCCTGACGCATCATAATATCAAAGCATCATCTACAATATGGGAAGAGGAACATAGCGAGCTTCTCTCCGCTTAAGAATATCAGGCTGCCGAGGAAAGAGAGAAGCAGAACTATATCAGAGAGTTCTACCAATGGGCACAGTAACATACCAAACCTCGCACACCTTTGGACTAATGGCCAGAAAAGGAAGGTGAGAAACAGAAGACGTGAACATTAAGTACATTCTCGTCCCCGATTGTACACTGCTGGTTGCCGTGTACTAAATCTTGCCCTGCACAGCGATTACACTAGTTGCTTACTCTTAACGACTAACCAACCACCCATGTATTGTTCCTCCTGTCTAACTTAATAGCCCTGCATTGCCTTATCTAATTTAATTTACCGGGAGTCTAGCGAGCGTTCAAAATTACGAGCATTCTGAAATATAGAAATAAATTCTCTCTCTCACAAGCATTCTGGAATATAGTAGTAAATTCTGTCTGTCTGTCTGTCTCTCTCTAAGGTAATATATGCGACACGTGAAATGTTAGTGTTACTAGTGAATTTTGTTCATTTAACACCGCCATCAGAAAATTTATTAACTATTTCAGTACGGTAATTTTTTGTTTATTCTTGCTAGACGATTTTTCAGATTATGTGAGAATTTACGAACTGAATGAATTAGATCAGCCTTTACTAACCCTTTCACTTCGAGATCCTTCCTAGATTGAATTAAATCGTCTGGTGGTGGACTGATTAAAGAAAAATACGTCACGGGACTGTAGGGGTGAATCTCTCGAGGAGGGACGGAAAAGAGTGTGTGTGTGTGTGTGTGTGTGTGTGTGTGTGTGTGTGTGTGTGTGTGTGTGTGTGTGTGTGTGTGTGTGTGTGTGTGTGTGTGTGTGTGTGTGTGGATTATGTGAGGTTACATGGGGGTATTAAGGTTCAATAAGAGCAGGGAATGGGATGGGATGGATGATGATGAGTGCCATCACTGAGTGACGGGGCTGAAGAAATGGATGAAAAAGGGTGAAGTGGAGAAGGTGGGATGAGGATGGAGGGCACTGGATAAGGGTGGGGGGAGTGACGTTGGGACAGGGAGGTATAGAGATGAGGCAAAGTTGGACTTTCAGAAATGAGTATGGAAACAGAAGGGTTAAGATGGAAAAAAGGGTAGGGATGGAAAAGGTTAGATTCAGTAGGAGAGGGAGAGGTGGCATGTATGTTCGTGTATATGTATGAACTCGTATGAGTACATGTAGGTAAGAATGTCGTACTCTTATGTATTAGGAGTACAAATAGCTGAATATTAAACTGTTGCTCCAGCTCTGCTACTTTCACCCTGAAGTAACTCACTGAAATATATATATATATATATATATATATATATATATATATATATATATATATATATATATATATATATATATATATATATATATATATATATATGAGTGAATGACATTGAGTAAAGCCACTGGTTTCGTTTAGTTTCTGGGTTGAGTTGGGCTCGGATAGGCTGAGCTAGATTAGATTAGGTTAAGCTGGGTCAGGTTAGGCTGAACTGGATAGGGTCTGTTAAATTAGATAAGGTTCTAGAAAAGCTAATCAATGAAAGGCTACGTAAGGATGCGGGGTGGGGTGGACTGGATAATAGGAATGGCGGGAGGAAAGGCACAAGGGGAGCGGAGCCAGAGGAATGAATTAGGGGAAGAGAGAGGGCAGGAATGGGGTGATGGGAGAGAACGTTAGGGGTTAAGGGTGATAAAAGATAGGAAGATAGGTAGAAGGAGTGGGACTGAGGCTAGAGCGAGAGGTGCAAAAGGTGGTGCGGTGAGGACAAAGAGGGGGGGGGGGAGTTAGGTTGGAAGTGAGGTGAGGGAGAAGGGGAATAGGATGGAAAGTAATAATGAGTGATAATGGTTAGTTTGGACTTTATTAGGTTCGAGGTTAGGCTGTGTTAAATAAGGATTGGTTCAAGCTGTGTTATGAAGTATTTCAAGACTAGCCATGCATTTCAATCACTTTTCACTCAGTGAACTGACTTCAGATATACAAATTAATCAAATTTATTAAGTGTAACTGACAAAAACAGCAGACGCACTGGATTCTTACTGGCTGTTCTTCACAGCTTCCTAATACGTCAATACAAGATTTTGCGGCTTGCAATTATAGCACTTTTCATACATAAAACCGATTATTGAGACATGCAAAACAGATACAAATATAAATATAATACCATAATAGCAAACGTACTGGGTCCTTCTTAGCTGTTCTGCGCGAGTTTTTAACAAGTCCTATAAAGACTCTGCAACCCGTAATTATAACAAGGGGTCAGGGTAAGGTCATCATAGGCAAGGACGACGAGGGTGGTCGTGGGCAAGTCAATATATACTTCATACACGAGTATTTCAGTCTTGGGGTATTTCCCGGATCACTCGGCCGCACACTTATAACCTAAACAGTCAAAACATCACGCCCATAGGTACCAGAAATCGCAGTCAATTTACGTTAGGTCACAGCACAATGGATAGCGCGGGAACACACCCTCCCCAACCGAGGGCTGAAGGGTGACTGAGCTGCCTTCGTACGATTTTTTGTCCCACTCTCACGCAATGCCTCCGTCAGGCTGTGGGAGGGAAGGGGGGAGGCGAGAAGGAAAGGAAGCAGAGAGCAAGACGAAGGTAAATACAAGGACGCAGGCTACAATTTCCAGCGTCCTAGTATTACCGCTATTACTCTGCCATTGGTCAATCTCAGTCTCTCTTTGGTCGTCGCAGATCACTCCCCTTCCCCGTCAGCCTATTATGCGTACCCGAAAATGCTCAGATTCTCTATTATCGTCTCGCTATCACTCTGTTCGCTTCATTACCCCTGTTTCACCTTGATATGTTTTAATCATTCATCTGTGTATTCACGCTCTTCTGTACTTTCTCACCATTTTTTCCCCTTTTTATTATCTACTTTCGTTGTCAATTTCTTAGCTTTACGTTCTACATATAATTATCCCTTGTTTTGTCCACTTACTAGTCACATTTCCTTTACATCTTTCCTTGCACTGGACGTATTAACTTTGGACTTGCAATCTAGCTGCTTTCTTAACCCACATCTCGAGGAGTCTCCAAACGGCGAGTAAAATCGCTGGTGTTGGACAGACAAAAACATGCACTTCTTCAGCCACTGTCTAATGGTAAATCTTCTGCTTCCCTCGACTGAACAGATGGTCAGGTGGCATCCAAAATAAAACTTAAAATATCCCAAGTGGGTTATCATTCAATTTCCACCATCATTTTTGTCGTCTCAGGTACCTCAGTTTTAGTTATTTCCTGACCTTCAAATTTCCCTACCAGAATTCAGTTCGTTTACTTCTGTATATTTGTTTTCATATTCTGTATGTTACTGCTCTAATTAATCTGTCCTTTATACCTCCATGTCCATAGCGTAGTCGTGTTCCAACTATCGCGTGACTCCTTTGTATTACAGTGAAGCTACTGCATCTGTCCCACATAAGGTCCGCTCCCCGCCTCCCTCACCTACACACACACACACACACACACACACACACACACACACAAACACACGCACGCACGCACGCACGCATGCGCACACACACACACACACACACACACACACACACACACACACACAAACTCTTCAATCCGTTACCGTATTCTTAAAGTTTATTCTGCTAACTCTAGACAGCTTTATTCTCCTTAGGATACACTTTGATCAGGATGGGTTATAGACAAGATTCAGCAACGAGAGGCCTTTCTTTAAGCTGAATAAAATCGCCTGGAAGTTGCAAGGAAAAAAAAAAGATGTCACTGGACTCGATGGGTTCAAACCAATAAACTGAGGTATTGCATGCTCGCTATGTATTAAAAAATTAAGAAAAAGCAACAATGAAAATGTTACGAAGTCTTAACTCGTGCAGTGCGCTGGCTTTTATATATATATTTCATTATTCCTACAGCACCAGACGATTATATTCTATTTAAGAGAGGCTTTTCGAACAGGAGAGCTTAGATATAGCCTTCATCAACCCCTTCACTCCATGTCTCCCATCAGTCTCTGTGTCTATCTATCTCTCTATTGCCAGACGCCTTAATCCCGTAAGGGGTGGCCACAAACAAATCGCCTCCACGTCTCCCTGTCTCCCGCCATTTCACTGCCCTGCTTCCAACTCACAACCCCCTCTCTCAAATACCTCTCCACTCCATCCCTCCATTTCATCCTCGGCCTCCCCCTCCCTCTTCCCCCCTCCACCTCACTCACATACACTCTCCTCGTCAGTCTCTCACCCTCCATCCTCTCCACATGGCCAAACCACCTCAGTGTGTTCCTCATAACGCCTCCTATCACATCCACATCCACACCACAACGCTCCTTTATATCCTCATTTGTCAGCCTGTCTCTCCATGTGACTCCAGAGGCTCCTCTTAAGTAACTCATTTTCACTGCTTTCACTCTTGACTTGTGTCCTTTCAACAACGTCCAAGCTTCACTTCCGTACATTAGAGTTGGTATCACAATACTGTTATGTAGTAACTTTTTCACTTCCATGCTCACTTCCCTCTTTCTTATTACTGCTTTCAAGGAACCAGCAACCTTTCTTCCTTGTTGTACCCTTTCAAGCACTTCACCCTCCAAATTTCGATCCTTACTCATCACACTCCCCATGTACTTAAACGTACTCATATTTTCCATTTCCTCACCATCCAACCTCACTGTACATTCACTGACTTCACCTCTCTCAAAGACCATAACTTTACTCTTCCCTACATTCACCTTTAGCTTCTCTGTGTCACTCCATATTATGTCCACTGCAGGCAGGGGCTCTCGTCGGAGGGTAATAGCCAGAATTCGGAATTTCTGTCGTTTATTACAGTCGGGCTATTTTAATTTATTTTTTCTTTCACTAGGAGTAGGATTTACCACTATTTCGAATGATTTAGGGATTAATTTCCACCGCAAATGATTCCTAAGCCTATTTGGGGTTGAAGTCAAATACGGAAGAACATCCTCGGAATCAACGGAAATACGTAGGCCCTATTATTCTTTTTTCACTAGAGGATGGATGTACCCACATTTCGAATAATTTTCAGGTTAATTTCAGTCGAAAAACTTTGTTTTTTATTTTTTATTAAATTAACCTAACTTAACCTAACGTAATCAAACTTAACCCCTAACCTAAGACACATTTGCGAAGGAAATGTCATAGAGAATTCCCCCCCCCCCTAATTTAAAGAGTTTATGTCATAGAAAAGGCTGGAACAGCTGACGGGTTTGACGGTAATAAGTGACAATAACAGCCAGAATTCACCTTCTCAATGGAGGTGAAGTATAAACGGGGTAGGGGTGTCTGTACTGGAGACTGACACATGTTAAAGTCGAAGTGTTTCATAGGATATGCTTGTGTGTTTGAGTCTAAAAATGTCACTACACTCAATTTTTTTTTTTTTCTTTATCAAGGAGAAGATGCACTTGACAGGTTGGTGATGACTGGCTGAATGCAGCATGTCCGAATAATGAAATGCAACATGTCCGATTAATGACTGGCTGAATGCAAAATGTCCAAATACAATTCGGACATGTTGCATTCAGCCAATCATCACCAACCTGTCAAGTGCAGCTTCGCCTCGATTTAAAAAAAAAAAAAAAAAAAAAAAAAAAAAAAAAAAAAGTATAGGTAAAGAGTAAGCTGAATGAAAACGTCTGAGGGTTGCAGGAATATATATATATAGATATATATATATATATATATATATATATATATATATAGAGAGAGAGAGAGAGAGAGAGAGAGAGAGAGAGAGAGATGGAATCATCAAAATAGTATTCCTGTCTCGTCTATCATTGTATACGACAGCTTGTTTGCCTTTATTTGTCTGTCATTAGCCCCTCCAATACGGGGACATTTTCTCTCTCTCTCTCTCTCTCTCTCTCTCTCACCAAAACAAACCTTTCAGGCAGAGAACGTCTTTCAATTTTATTCTTGCTATCTCCGAGCGATTTTATTACGCATAGAACGGACCTCGGGTAACGATGGGGTTAGGACTATATTGAATCCCTCCAACTCGAAAAGTCTCTCTAAAATTTAAAAAATGATCTGGATGTTGCAAAATTAATGAAGAAAATAAGTTAGCGTAGTTAAGAGATTAGACAGAACAATGAAAAAAAGCATATATATATGTATCGTCTCCGGATTATAGGGTTTGGATGATGGTGGTGTTCATGACGATGATGGTAAGTTGAATAATACCACAACTGCATAACAGTCACTTCTAGAATACCCCTTTCAGTGTGTAGGGACTCAAGGCTAAAACATAAAGTTAAAAAAAAAGTAGATGAGTTGTGCTACACCAGTCTGATCGAGCAGATCCATCAGCCGCAGGTAAACAACCGCCCCTGGAGGGCCGTCCCGTGCAGTGAACTGATGTTCCCATGCGGTTGACAAAGCTTTGCCACAGAGAGCCGCGGGATTAGTGTGAGGGTTTGGTTTCTGGATGGATGCCGCATTTGCTCCCCACGTCACCCCGTTATTTGGCTATATGGTTACCATACACCGACGTCACTGGTTCCCTGAGGTACAGGAAGCCATTTGGTTTGTTACTCAGTGTATATATTCACGTGAAGTGGAAAGAAGAGTAATAAATAGTGACAGGAAGGGCGGGAGAAACAGGAAGAGCGGAGGACAACACAGAAAAAGAATGATTGACATGAAGGAAGAAGAAGGCGTCTCTACATTAAGTGAGTGGACAACGGGCACCTCCACCTATCACCAAGGGTAGATGAGCAAAGTGGCTTGAGAAAGAAAAGTGGCCAGTGCTATGAAGGACTATACAGGAATCAGACAACTGAAAATGAAGACTATAGGGGAACCGCATGGTGTGTTAGTATCTACATTAAGGTATGCCAGTGAGACTTTGGGATGGCGCTAGTGTGAAACGTGGAGATGGGATGGGACTTACAGAATGTGTGACCTGCAGAGTGAATAAGATAGGAAACAGATTAGCGAAAGGTAACGAGTAATGATAATAAAAAAGTGCACACGGAATGGTCATGCTGAAAGAATAATATACCGGTGGACAGAGTGGAGAAAATGAGATAGGCTATGCGAGTGAATTTGAGGGTTGAAGGAGCTGTGGCAGGTTAAGAATGTGGATGGAGCTGATGACCGTGTAGGAAAGCGGAGTGTGGAAGTTGACGACGCTAAGGAGCTGACAATGGATAAACATGGATGCATGATGTTCAGTACAGTATATCTGAAAAAGTACATGACCAGGGTGTGGAATTCCCTTCTTTAACCTGGTTCCATAAGCCAGGAAATTACTTTTCCACTGCTGTATGTAAAGCACATCATAAATAAAAATAACCGTACACACACACACACACACACACACACACACACACACACACACACACACACACACACACACACAGTTTCAGGAAGTCGTTGTCTCTACAGAGTAAAGGATATGGACAAAGTCAAATTGCTCTGATGGAGTTTAGAATTTGTAACATTTAGTCAGAACGTCATTTGACTTTCCATGAACTGGAAAAATGTATGAGTACCATTCCATTCCAGCGACGCTGTATACAAAAAGAATGGAACAGGCCATTCTAACACACAAAACAACCTTCTGTAAACATGTAAAATTTCAAAATAAATATGTCATCATTATGTGCTAAAAGGTCATTTAATCTTTATCACGCCTTCGCCGTATGACCACTGGTACCATGACCTGCCTTAAATCAAACTACCAACCAGTACTTCAACCGCCACAGGCACTACTGTTGCTACAAGCTGTCTGAGGTTACTGCTGTTTGGAATACAGTTAGCCTACTACCACTTAACAACCACTGCAAACCCACCAACTGTCTGGTGCCACAACAGCCACTATCAACACACCTTCCACTGCTACAACCAACCCTGGTACCACAATCAACAGGATTATCACACTTACCATCACCACTACCACACGTAGTTCTTTCAACACAACAGTAAAAATAACAATACACAACATCCAGTACCACCAACAACTAATACCACAAACAACAGCACCACCAACAACACTGCCCATGTTACAAACTGCACCAGCACTAACCACGCCAGTATAACACCAACACCAACCCGGGCGTTATCAGGAGAGCGTGAGTGGAGCAGCAGGCAAGGCGGAGGGAGATGTGTGTGGTGATAAGGGCAGTAGCAGCTGTATTGATCGCTGCTGTTGCTGCTGGAGGTCAGGGAATCTATTTGTTCATCAGGCTACTCTCTCTCTCTCTCTCTCTCTCAATGCTCGCTTTCACACAAATTTTGTTCATGCTAGTTTTAGACATGGAACAACTGTACTTTTAGTTGTTTTTTTCTTTTACTCAATTTAAATTCACATGTAATATTCTGATGTTCTTCCCACACCACTGAATTAATATGATGTCAAACCTGATGGTACTGAGAGAAGGAAGAGACCTGGAAAAGTACACTTCCTTAATTAGGTCGTCTTGCTGTTGATGTGGTCGCTACATAGAAAGATGCGATAAAAGAATTTCCTCTCTCCCACATTTCCCATATAAGCATTTACTGGCTCATCTGATGATGGACAGAAATGTGATTTTGGGACCGAAATGCCTATGACTAAACTAATTTCACACACTAAACATTACTGTTGTTGTTCGATATGCACCTCCTCATTACTTTTTCTTTTACGTACTGGTACAGAAGTGAACTCTACTGTAAGGATACATAAAAGCCTCGAGATGATTATGAAGTTACTTTAAAATTTCGCATCTATGTGCAGTACTGACGTTGCTGTGTAGGCCAATTTCAAGAATTTGTGCAGTCTGCCCTGAAGAAGTAGCAACACGATATAAACTTTGTACCGGGTAGTATGTTTAGCACAGATACCAGAGTTCCAAAACCAGCAGAATGAGAACAAAAAAGAAAGACGAGTTAGTTTTCTTCCTATCACGATAGAAAACGATTATCGGTGTGTGTGTGTGTGTGTGTGTGTGTGTGTGTGTGTGTGTGTGTGTGTGTGTGTGTGTGTGTGTGTGTGTGTGTGTGTGTGCGCGCGTGCAGTGGTCGATAGGATTGTTGTATCTAGCTACTTACATAAGTCTCTCTCTCTCTCTCATTACCTACATTTTTCACTTTCCTAATTTATTTCTGTACACTCTCTCATATCCTTTCTTTTCTGCCTTTCTTTCATTTCCCCTCCTATCTACCCCCTGCTAGTCTCCTTACACACACACACACACACACACACACACACACACACACACACACACACACACACACACACACATACACAAGATAAAATCATGGGACATGTGTTGTGAGGCAGGGGAACAAAGGCAGCAACAGACTGACAGACAGACACACGGACATAGACAGATGGCCAGATATATACGAGCATACTGTGTGTTGTGAGAGAGAGAGAGAGAGAGAGAGAGAGAGAGAGAAACCGCATGATTTACAGTATATTGATATGGATCGACGTAATATTCCCTAACGGACAGATAAAAATGGCACAGGTAAAAACACTGAAATAATTATACACGTAATCAAGGCAGACATAAGTGTGATATAGAAATACAGATGCACAAAAAAGTCGAAAGACATCTACAGAAAAATATACAGATGTGCATACGAAACTACTAAGACAAATTATGAAACAATACGGTACTTGTTAAACTGAACTTCTTCTAAAATTAGCATATTTTCATTTTGGATGCTGAACTATAACAGAATTTTAACAAGTATATGGTGCTATTCACAAAGAAGTGGCTGGTAAGAATATAAAGTAGTAGCAGTATCTTATTCTGTTACAGAGCTTCGTGAAATAAACTTTAAAAATACCAGACATCTCCAGGTTAAGGTGGATGAACTACAGTAGAAAAGAAACTGATGCAATGACTGACAAATGTAAAAACACGAGGGGGAAAAAAACAGAAACAGGGGAAAGATTTGCTTGATATATATAGCAGGAATAATAAATAAAGGGTATTACCAAATTATCTTTCCAACTTTGAAACTTTATAAGTGAAGATTCCGTGATACAGAATATCAATTTTTATGATACCAATGCTTATATTCATAGGTTTTATTGATAAATCCATCAACATGGATATGCACTCCGCTGACACTAACAATTATTCAGGCAAGCATCAGGCCACACCACACTCTTACTCTGGGCCACTTCCTATTAAGTTTCAAAATTGTAAAGACTATTTATGGACACCCTGTAGATACACGCGGATAAATATACTGTAAACCTACATTTCCAAATAAGGAAACATGGCGGCTGTTTGCTGCGTCTATAATATCATTTTCTTCCCCCCCTTCAATATCTTTCCCCGAACAATCCTCCACTACCCTTTAAGCCCCCTCCCCCCAATCAAATCTCTCAATGCCACTTTCTCCTAGGGTCGTATTTTCGTTGGATTATAGATTTCGTTACACTTTTTCCAGAACGATTTACTTTGCGCACTAACTACGTCATACTGTTCTCTCGAAGGTTATTTACGTCTGTATTATAATGCCAGAGATTATATGCCTGAGAATATTAAGTGGTCATATACAGAAATACAGTGGTAAGAAAGTGGCAATAGGAAGTCCTTAACCACTTCAACATGATCACGTATTTTCCACTATACTGTACTCTTATCTACACACCATTTTAATTCAGCTCAGAAGACTTTTCGAACTGAAGGGGTGAGACATCAATTTCTCTACTTGCGGGTTTTTCAATTAAGTCATCTGGTGGTGGCAAATAAATGTGCAATACTACGACGGACCATGATCTCAGCGGCATGAAAAGTTTCGTAGCACCTCTTCCTAAGCGATTTAATAATATTTCACCTTAGCATTCTCTTGTAAACTGCGGTATTTATATCGTTTTATTATCGACTGAGTTTGTATCAATGACATACAAAGATGTGTAATATGTTGAATAAATCATTAGGAAAAGGTGTTAATAAATCTGTAAAGCCAAAGAAGATATTACTAGATTGGTTAACCCAAGGTCTAGATCTTGGGTTAACCAAAAAGAACGCGTCCCCTTGGACCTAGACCCCCTTTTATGCCTTTGTCCATTTTCCCTAGTGGTCGTCCCTTCCCCACTCTTACCTCTGACACACTCCTTCCCTTTGCCTGTCCTTCCTCACACTCTCCTCTTTGCCTCGCCTTCCTAACCCCTTCACTATGAGGGCGATCGTTGCGTTTTACTCTTGCTTCCAATATACTTGGTTTGTTTTCATTCAACGGAACTGGGTCACTCCCACAAATCGAAAACGAAGTTGTAGCGGCATGAAATTCGACAAGTCATGGCTATGAGGTAGGGCTGAGTCTCCTTAGCCACTAGTCATATCAGCCTTCAAATTTGACTACACCTGGCCATCATCTAATCTCAGAAGGGGTTAGGGACCTTTGTCAGATGAAAACAAACGCGTAATAGATTATTTTATTCAGCTCTGACAGACAAGTCTCGATGAAAGAGCTAATTTCTTTTCCCTCTCCCTCCTTTCATTCGCCTCTCCCTATTATCTCCTAGTCCCCTACATCTTCTTCTTAATCTCTCCCCTTCCTTTTCATTATCCCCTCTATTCCATTCCACCCCAGCCCACACTTCCCTCCCTCTTCCGTTTCCTTCTCCAGCATCCCTTCCCTCTATCCCAGCCTCACGTCTTCCACCCTTAAAATACTCTTCCATCCCACGGTTTCAGTTTCTCTGATTTTTAGGTTTCAAATACGTACAGCTAGAAACAAAAGTTCACCGACAATCCTCTGCCAGCATTATGTCCTGCCTTCCATATTTCTTATTCCTTCCCAAACGACGGAGTGTCCTTCTTTCTCTACTATTTTGCTACGTGTTTCATATTGCTATCACATAAAAATATTAACGACTTCCATTGCCTCAGCCGGCAGGGAAGTGTCGGCAGATGTTTGCTCGCAATACGAGTAAGAAAGGACAATAAATGACGAAAAAGAAATAAACACAGTCACATTATATCACCTGGGAATGCATTAGAATCAATATATAATTAGGTAAAGGCTTGGGGATACCTTCGATCTGAGCCGTGATGGAGGATGGCGGGAGAAGACCTTTAGATCGAAATGCCAGACTAAATTTTATAGAGTTCACCAGGTACGACTAGGAATTTATGCTGCCATTGAGACATGACACGTATATTGGTATAAAAGCATTTGTTGTTGCTCTGTCTGTAGTGATACGTAATTCCAACTACACGAAGGTATAGGAAAAATGAACACATGACACTAAAACAGAAGCGATCTATCGTGTATGTAAATAAATGATGACCGGGATACGTCATCACTGGTGGTCTCTCTCTCTCTCTCTCTCTCTCTCTCTCTCTCTCTCTCGTAACAACAACATAATTACAGCGGTGGAAAAGAATTTATACACGCACTGTTCTGAGATGTTATCAGACACGCCCAGCTGTTGTGTTCCGGCCCTTGCTTCTGTCCAAAGAGAAAGTCAACCTTTCATTCCTGTTTTCATATTAGACGACGACGCCATGAATGCAGAATACATTAAATTATACAGGTCTCATAAAAAGGCTCCATACTTCAACATCTTATGCTATTAACTGTTCATTTTGGGGAATATTCAATGGTATTATTTAAAATGAGTCAAGTGAGAGGGGCATGTGGATTACGTGGAGAAGCATATAGACAAATGGGGAAGTGAAGGAGCGTTGTGGTGTGGATGTGCAATTGACAAAGCGTTGAGAAAAATGTTCCGATGGATTGGCCACGTGGACACGTATGCGAGTGTCGTGGAGGGGGGGAGGGGGAAACAGGATAAGATGGAGGGATAGGGTGGTAAAGTATATGAGAGGAGAGGAATGAGTTGAGAGGGCAGACAGACGGCACAGGACAGGGTAAAGTGGAGGCAAATTTGCTTGTGGCCACCCCTTATGAAGTAAGGCGTCTAGATACACCGGTGTGTGTGTGTGTGTATATATATATATATATATATATATATATATATATATATATATATATATATATATATATATATATATATATATATATTATACAATGAGAGAGAGAGAGAGATAATAATTTCAGACACTTAATGGCTAATTCAGAACAGTCCTCCATTCACTGGTTACAAAACCCAACAATTCAGCACTTACCGGCGTACCTGGCGAACTGGGAGGTCACTTGGCTTCTCCTGAGGTCACCGGTACTGCCCCTTGACCTCCCTTGCCCTGTGGTGGTGGTGGTGGGCAGGAGGTCGTGCGAGGTGGAGATGGAGGTCAGGGCGAGGGTTGAAGAGGAACGAACTAGTGATGAATCCAGCACGGGGTACTTGGGGCTGTGATGGCTGGGAGAAAACTGATAATTGCTGTTGACGATGTTGGACTGGTAGCTTTTGGAATGTTGGTGGCTGCTGGTCTGGTAGTCTGTCGAATGTTGGTAGGTGTTACGATTGTTGTTGGTGCCGAGATGCCGGTGAGTCGCGGAAAGGTTATTTTGGTTACTGTGATTGTGGTAGTTGTGGTAGCCAGGCTGATAGGAGGCACTGAGATGGAAGGACCTGATGTCCCCCTTCACCCTAGCGTACAAGCTCCTCTGCAGGGCTGCTAGAGTGGGGTTAGAGGAGAAGGCTACGGTAGGACCGGCCCCTTTGTTTAGCCTCTGAGACCAAGGACCATTTAACCGGTCTGGTAAGGGAGTGTAAGGGACCTCAGTTTTGGTCCTCTGGCGAAGGGGTGAAGGGGAGAGCTTGGAGGGGGTGATGAGGGGGGATGGAGTGTACGCCGAGGAAATGTGAGGGGAAGGGGAATAGGTTGAAGGAATGTGAGGGGAGGGAGAGTAGCTGGAGATCTGAGGGGAAACGGAGTAAGTGGAAGGGAGAGGGGTGTGGGAATGAGTGGTTCGAGGGATGTGTGGAGTATAAGAGTAGGTGGAAGAGGGTATGATGTAAGGGGTGGTGGTGGGCGGAGGGAGAGGGGTGGGTGGGGGATGTGTGGAAGACCTTTCTGACTTGCCCTTTCCATCGCCTTCTCCTCCTACTCTCCCTCTGTCTGCCAGTCTCTTTTCATCTGTCCCTCTTTCAGATACACCTTCTCTTCCTTCCGCGGTAGATCTGTCTCCTCTGTGTCTCACTTCGCCTCTTCTACTACCAACTCTCTCTCCTTCGTTAGTTCTTCTTCCTCTCCCTCCTTCAGTGGCTCTTCCTCTATCGCTCACTCTTTCGGCATCTCTTCTTCCCTCTCTAACTCTTCCTCCTTCTCTCCTTCCTTCAGTACTAACTCCATCAATTTCTTTTCTTCTTTCTCTCAGTCCTTCATTGGTTCTTTCTCTTCCTCCCTCCCTAACTTTGCCTCCTTCAGTAACCCTTTCCATTGTTCTTCCTCCTTCGGTAGTTATTCCTCTTACTTCCCCTCCTTCTCTCACTCCGCCAATTTCTTTTCCTTCTTCAATCGTTACTCTTCTACCATCACTCCTTACACCCCTATCATCCCCGCCAATCATCCCTCTTTCCTCCACCCCTACAACTTCATCACCATCCCTTCCTCTCCCTCCATTACCC
The DNA here is from genome assembly GCF_032717465.1 of Coenobita brevimanus. NCBI lineage: Eukaryota > Metazoa > Arthropoda > Malacostraca > Decapoda > Coenobitidae > Coenobita > Coenobita brevimanus. The sequence goes on from NC_137018.1 coordinate 45,433,266, forward strand.
AAGTACCTCCTCACAACGGCTCCTTCTCCAACTCTGCCATTCTTGTACGTCCTTCCATTTCGCACTATTCCTTCAGGTCCCCCACCTTCCCTCACCACCACCACACTCCTCCCGTCATCAGTCCTTTCATCATTACCTTCACCATTTGGGCCTCTTTCACCAGCTGTGTTTGTCCGTTCATCATCATCTTCAGCACTTTCATCACGGCCTTCGGTTCTACTGCCATCTTCACTAATCATTTCATCATAATTTTCTTCATCTTCCACCTTTTCATCACTTTCTCCACTAAGCATTTCAGTTCCTTTGTAAATATAATCCCCAGCACCATTCGATGTAGTCCTTATTAAATCAAATTCATTATCAGCGCTAACTTCACCTTCTGTTTCATTTTCTTCATAGTCACTTTCACTTTCCGCGCCTTCCACTTCTTCACTCTCTTCACCAGTTTCAAATTCTTCAGCACCTTCTTTTTCACTTTCTCTTTCCTCCTCTTTCATTTCCTCATATTCCTTGCCTGCTATATCTCTACTTCCTTCATCTCCCACTTCCTCACTTTCCTTGCCTCTCATCTCCTCATTTTCCATGCCTCCCGTCTCCTCACTTTCCTTGCCTCTTATCTCCTCCTTGCCCTCTTCCACTTCCTCACTTTCCCTTCCCTCCACATCTTCACTCCCCTCATCTCCCATTTCCTCACTTTCTTTGCCTCCCATTCCCTGACTATCTTCATCTCCCGCATCACCACCCAGTCCTTCGTCAGTTTCACTCACTTCATCCCCAGTCACTTCACTTACACCTGCTTCACTCCCTGCTTCACTGATGGCTTCCTCGACTGATTCACTCTCTCCTTCGCTTACTATGAAGGGGGCAACTTTTTCACCGACTGTTTCACATATGGCCCCTTCAGTGACCATATCTCTCGCTCTTACATAGGCCCTCTCCCTTCTTCTTGCTTCTGCTTCTCTTCCTCCAACTTTTGCTGTCCCTCTTTCATCCGCTTCTCCTCTTCCTTGAACAGTTTCTTTCTCATCTTCAGCAGTATCTTCCCTTCCTTCACTAATTTCTCCCCATTCGTCAGTTATTTCTCTTCTTTCAACTCTCTCCCTCCCTCCAATCACATCTCCACCTTCACTCATTTCAGTTCCTCTTCTTTCTTCATCCATTTCCTTTCTTCCTTCATTCATTTCTCCTCCTCCCTCCCTCGCCTCGCTTCCTTTTCCACCGGTTTCACTCTCATCTCTTGTGTCACTTAACTTTCCACTGGCCTCCTCAGTGTCCAGGTCTCTCAAGGCTAAATCAATTAAACCTATCACTGCCTCGTCGCTCCTGCTCTCACTTGGTACTGGAGTCGTTGGCTCTTCTGATGTAAGGGGGGAGAGTGGTGGTGTGGAGAGGTGTGACGGTGAGGTAGGGAGGTGTGTTGTAGAGGTGGGGGAGATTGGTGGAGGAGAACTGGGGTGTGGTGGAGAAGTGGGGGACATTGGCGGAGGAGTAGGGAGGTGTGGTGGTGAGGTGAGAGACTCTGCTGGCGAGGTAGGTGGGTGTGGTAATGTGGTGTGTGGTGGTGCAGTTGGAGGGAAGTGTGGTGGAGAGGTCGTGCGTGGCAGTACAGCAGGGAGGTGTGGTGAAGAGGTAGGGTAGAGGTGTGAGGGTTGGTGTGACTGCCTGACAGTAGGGTGTGATGGTACGAGGGGGAAGGGGTCTGTTGCCACTTCCCCCTCCATGGAAGTGTAAGTGGCCTCCCCTCCCGCTACTTCGTACTTCCCACCCACACCAATTCCGCCATTATTGTCACTCTCATTCCCTTCTTCACTCTCACCAGCGTGTTCATTCTCACCCTCCCCTTGCTGCTCTAGCGGGTGGTGCTGTAACAAAGAGTGGTGTCGTGGGACAGCCTCCAATGAATCTTCGCTGTCCAAGTGCGAGATGTCCAGGGGCAGGCGGTGATGGTCGTGGCTGAGGGAATCATACTGAAAGTTTATGTCCTCAGCCAGGTCTGGTGTAGTTCTCGACCCCATTCGAGGTGCCACAGGTGGGGTGAGGCGCCCTGGCACATCCAGACAACCCTGCCCCACCCAGGCCTCCCGTGCCTCCACACTGTCCGATTGTGAGTCTGTGGCTGGAGTGACCACCCAGGATTGTGGGACAGGGCGTGGCTCAGGGCTGATGCCAGGCTCAGGGTCTGATTCCGAGGGGGCTGGGGATGGGGCGGGGTGAAGTTGTTCCCGGGGTGTGTCAGTGGAAGTAAGGGACACCAGGGCAGCCTCAAGGGCTCGGGGTGACCCTACATCTTCCATGCTGGTGGACCGGGATTCAAAGGTAATAACACAGCCGTAGTGACCCTCCTCCTCGGCCTCACATTCGCCTTCTTCGTCCTCGAAGTCCGAGTCTGAGGCAGCTAGCACCTCGCGTACCAGCCTCTCCTGCGCCTGGGAGTCAAATCTTAGCAAGCTGAGCTCAGTCTTGAAAGTGGCCCTCCTGGCAGCTGATATCGCAGCCAGCAAGTCCTCAAAGGACGAAGTGTCAGTATCACGCCTCAATCCCCGGCCAGCCCTTTCTTCTGTGCCGAGGTCTTGCAGATGCAGTGGTGGACCCCGAGGGGACCACACTGGACTGGTGCCCTCAGTGGTGGGACCCAGTGACTCAGGGCCACTGAGGTCCCCTGGCACCAGGCACACCCCACTGCTGGCTGAGGACAGCCCTGGCAGCACACGGGAGCCAGTATGGGACAACTGTGCCGCCACCCGGAAGGCTCTTGACAGAGCCGGGGCAGACGCCCAGGCTTGTTGCGGCTCCCGCAGGCTGGCAAGGGAGGATGAAGATGGCTGTAACTGCCCGTGGGACCCACCCCGGGTCAACCCTGCATCATCACCTCTGGGGTCAAGGCGGGGCTGGGTGGAAGCAAGGGCTGCTGAGGAACGCCATCTGCGAGTAGGTCGTGGCAAGGGTGAGGAAGGGTCAGGAAGGGCGTCGCAGCTGAGGTAGCGGCGCCGCAGCTGGGGCAGGTGAGGCCAGAAGGGAGTTGGTTCTTCACTCCGCAAGAACAGCTCCACCGCAAACTTGTGCGGCACCACGTGAAATGGTTCTATTGGGTAGTCCCGCTCTCGCTCCACTAGCCTCCCACCCTCGTGCACCTGCCAACACATCGACATTAATAACACCATTGCTTTCTCACACTACCACACTTCCTTGTTCCCACATCACTACTTCACACTGCCCCACTTCCTTGCTGCCACACTTCACATTCACACTACTCCACTTCACAATCACACTACCCCACTTCACTGTAGCACTGGCACTAACGAGAAGCCAACACAAGGTGTAGTTCTGTCCCCAGGATGGGAAACCAGCATCCAACAGGGAGCCAAGCCTCCTCATGCTTCCCGGCACCTTACTGTGGGGAAGGATCCTGGTCCGACTTTGGCAAGGCACTGTCTACCACAAAAGGGTGCCAGTTTTCTACACGATGTATACATTGTACTGTACTTGTAGGATGACCCCACAGACGCAGTTGCTTACCTGTGGTCGACGGATCTGCTCAGCAAGACAGTCCGGGGTTATGCAACAACAACTGCCACACTTCACTACATCACACTACTACACAATCTTATTCGCTCCAGAATCATAAAATTTTCAAGTTATAATTTGTTGACTCCCATATCAACAGACTCGCCAAAACAAAACTACAAATCTGTTACTACCACTACTACTACAATTCTACGTACTACACAACAAGCATCATATGGCACACTTCCTGGTACCACTCTACACGCCAAACATCACAATATTCATCAATAGTCAATGTCATAAGTCACATATCACATTAACCAAGACACCACAATGCATCAAAATACCAAAAAAGACACCACACATCACAATATCACAAACACACGCACGCACACACGCACGCCGCACGCACGCGCACACACACACACACACACACACACACACACACACACACACACACACACACGCACACAACACACACACACACACACACACACACACACACACACACACACACACACACACACACACACACACTTCACACTGCATCAGACACCACTACACCCCACGTCACCACATGACACCATATGTCACTCCAGCACACCACCACATCATAATGACACAGATGTGCAGTACAGTACAAACTGAGAGAAAAGCCCAATGAATACTCTAACCTAAATCAATCTATAAATACAGATCTTCAATTAACCATACAGTATTTAAGTGCCAATTAATATTTAAACATAATATACTATAGCTAATCCATAACGAAATTTCAGCAAACTAAAGTGGATGAAGGCATAATCAGCTCCTTCATTACGATGGTGATTTATTTTATTCTTGTTATACTGGCAGACGGTTTGATTTAGCTTAGGTACCGCAGACACCAGGTAGCGAACAGGTTACTGAAGGCTAAAGTATGGTACGATTAGTTTAGCCTAAGCTGCAGTAAATCGTCGAGAGAGAGAGAGAGAGAGAGAGAGAGAGAGAGAGAGAGAATCTAAGGATAACATCTGACACTCAGGCTCCTGTAACTCAACCTCTGCAGCTCTGCTGAATAAAGTCGTCTGGTGCTGGCTTGGATAAAATACTTAGGCTGTCCGGAGCATGCGCGAGTAAATACTTGTTCAAAACGTGTGATAACTATACTCTGTTCACTTTCACTAAACGTAAAGCCGGTATCTCTTTATGCTGAATGCTAAGCTGCAACTAAGGATTAACATTAAACTCTGATGTTAGTCACGAAGAAGTGTTATTGTCCCACTCTGCCACTGAGCTATGGGAAATAAGTCACAAAAGGATGAAAAAATCTGCCTTGTTATAACGCTGTTGTGGCCCCAGACTCATCTACAACGTGAGCCCAGTGGACTGCAGGTTAAAGCTGTCTTTCTCCTGCAGCGCACCATCCTTTTTTTCGCGTGACGTAAGTAGTTGAGGGACGTTTGTCTCAAGAGATAGTTCAGCAACCTGATAATACGGGCGTCACCACACCAAGATGTCCCTCTCCAGCACCACTAGTTAAAATAAATGTAATATTCCTTCACTCTCATGTCACGAAATGTCAGAGCAGACGAACCTTAATACAAAACTGCCGTGTAACCTAACTGACAGTCCAGGGTATACACCTAGTCTTACTGCCAACTGTGCAATTAATTACCCTCTTCAATACGGTGAGGCCTTTTAATGGTAATGGTACGTGTGTGTTACCCGAAGACAATTTTATTCATCTCAGGAATGACCTCTCGTATGAATACAGTCAGTGAAGGCTATATTTAACCCTTTCAGCTTGATGTCTCAAAAGCTGAATGAAATCGTCAAAAAGGAAAAAAAAAAAAAAGTTACCATACTGGAGAGGGTAATGTCACGAGTCGTCAATGCAGACGAAGTCCACACGTCTGTCGTGAAACCTAACTCACTGTTCAAGGTAGATACCCTACCTATTCTTTCTCCCAGCATAGCAAGTAACCAAGACAAAACTATATGAAAACTTTACAAACATCCAACACGCCAACCACAGTTCTTTGATTTTAACTTCGCCCAGATTTTCATCCTTTTCCAGTTTATTAATTTTTACGTAGGTCCGTGGCAGAAAGACAGCACCACTTTGGACAACATTTCAGCTCTACAGCCTTTCCATAGCACTTCTTCCTGACCTGCATCATATTCTACTGTATACCTCTGGTTACAACTCAGCATTCAAGATAGAGATGGTTACTTTATGTAAAATTAATGCAATAATAATATTAACAAAAATAACCCAACGAAGACGTGCACATTTTTCTATATGGCTACTACCAGACAATTTCATTCACTCAAGAGAAACTCCATTACCGTTACGTGTTTTTGCAGTCATTCTTGCTGGACCCATGTGATACGATCCCGATTAGAAAAGCCCCCTGACGCTGTAAGGGAGCTTTCCTTCCAGTTCGAAATAAAAAGGTTCCCAAGCTGAACACATCTGTCTGAAGTAAGACTAAAATGAAAAATATGTCATTGTGAACAGGTAATAAATACGTGCAATAGATGATGATGATGATGATGACTGTGGTGGTGGTGAAATAAATTACCTTGTCAGCGATAAGTATGAAGCAGCTTGATGATGATGATGATGATGACTGAAATAATTACACTGTCAGCAATAAATATGACGCAAGCACCTGCTGTTGTTGCTGCTGCTGACGATGATGAAATACTAATAATGAAAATGATGATGGTGAAAATTAAGATGATTGTAATGAGCGACGATGATCATTATTATAAACGAGACGTTAATGAAGACAATTACAGCACACGGTGATGATGGAATTATTAATTACCTTATCCGCGATGAGTATGAAGCCGCTGTGCAGGCCGCAAGGGATGGGTGTGGGCGGGGCCTCGTACCATCCGAGGTGCGGTATCCAAGTGAGGCTCACATGCGTCCCCGTCACCGAGGTCAGCACCAGCCACACCTCCTGCGCCCGGCAACTCACGCTCCGGCACCAACGTAGCCTAAGAAATCAGGATACACTGTCGTACTGTTGTTTTATACCTTCCGAATGTAATATCGAAAATCTACCCCAGCCTCTTCGCGCCGAGAACCAAAATAGAGACCTTGATAGTAATTCGTCAGTTGCCTGGCATAGCCGTGGGAAGATCAGCACTGCGTTGAAACAGCATTCCAGTACCATCAGTTCCAAAAATGTTCATTTCAAAACAGCATATCTCTCTCTCTCTCTCTCTCTCTCTCTCTCTCTCTCTCTCTCTCTCTCTCTCTCTCTCTCTAAGTGGTGGCGACCATCATCCACTCACTTGATGCAGTGCAGCCTACTTCTTCCTTAGCCTTTACCATTCTTTTTCTGTGCCTGCCCTCCTCTCTTCCAATTTTTCCATCTTTCCTGTCACTTCTTATTGCTTTCCTTTCCTTTACAGGTGGCTCTACATTGAGTGACAAGCCAAATGGTTTCCTGTAAGCCAAGAAACCATTTACAACGAAACCAAACCATACGTGCTCCCTACGTGTCAACAAGTGGGTTGGTGGAGAGTTAGTGCCCCTCCCCGTAAAACAAGTAACTCAAAAGTCAAATGGCCACCCCTTACGGGATTACATGGCAATATATATATATATGAAAAAGTCCATTTACCTACATGTTTTGACTGTTCTTGCTAATTAACCTGTCTTCCTTTCAACTTCCTTTATTTCGAATTTCAGGACCAAAAAAAATTATTTGAAACTGCGCCTCATACGTCAAACTTCCGACGATATATATATATATATATATATATATATATATATATATATATATATATATATATATATATGTATGTATATATATATATATATATATATATATATATATATATATATATATATATATATATATATGTATATATATATATATATATATATATATATATATATATATATACATATATATATATATATATATATATATATATATATATATATATATATATATATATATATATATATATGCTGATGGTAGAGAGTGGAATCAATCAGCTGCTGTTTGCGGATGATACTGCATTGGTGGATGATCCGGAGAAGAGATTGAGACAGTTGGTAGAGGAGTTTGGAAGGGTGTGTGAAAGGAGGAAATTGAGAGTATATGAGAATAAGAGTAAGTGATGAAGTGTACTAGGTTGGCAGACGGTAGGGGGATGAATAAAGTTTTGAATGGTGAGTTGCTTGAGGAGATAGTGTGTTTTATGTATTTAGGGTCACATGTTACTGTGGATGGAAGAATAGATGTAGAAGTGAAGCTTAGAATGAATCAAATAGGAAAGGTGCTGGAAGGAATGAAAAAAGTGTTTAGATGTCGTTCGCTTAGAATGGATGTAAAGAGAAGGCTGTAGTAGTTGCAGTTGTTCCCTAGGCAGTCTGGCCGAACAGCCCCGAGTCCCTTAGGAAGGACATGGCCGAGACCGGGCTTTCCCACAGAGCTCTCAAAGACTGTATGTTGTGCTGTTGGCGTAGGTGATTGTGTGCAATGCAGTCTTCCATAATGTGCTTAATAGTATGGCGTGCTGTGTTGCATCCTGGACAGGCATCAGCGACGAAGTCATCCAGCCTCTTCCGGCAGCTTAAGAGGGCTGGATGGTGCCCACATCTCAGCCTGGCCAGGTGGACCCTGTCCTCACGAGGAAGATGGGATGCAGAAGGGTGGATGTCAGGAGGCCGCGCATGCAACCGTGTGCTGTCCCTAAGCGACTGAATGGAGCGGCTAGTGATCCGAGTGTGGATATGCTTCTGGAAGCTGGTCTGAGGTGGGCGAGGGGGAAGAGATGACAGCATCTGTGTATGGTATCGTGTGCTGGGTGTTGTTTTGATGTTCCCTGGTGTGGGTGGATGCGCTGCCAAGTACTGCAGTGGATGTTGTGGGTTTGTGGAGGCTGCAGCAAGAAACTGGGTGCCTCTCATGTCTAGGTGATCCTTGACTTTGAGGACTTTGGTTTCTTGATGTAGGTGGTCTGTGGGTGCAGTAGCTGCGCAGCCTGTGATTATCTTTAGGGCCCCGCTCTGCATGGTCTGTAGAGTGTTGTAGTGTGTTTTGATCAGCTTAGAAGCCCAGGCATGGCCTGCACAATTCACCACTGAATGCATGTATTGCTTGTATACTGTAGCGGTGGCCTCCCTGCTGTGTCCGAACGTTGTATGGGCAAGTGACCTCAAAGCATTGAGTTTTGGTGTTATCTTATTTTTAATGTTTGTGATGTGTTGTTCAAATGACACTAATGCACTGTATGTTACACCAAGGATCCTGGGTGTGTGTGTGTGTGGTAGGGGAGTGTTGCTCATGGTGAGGTGTGGGATGTGACTGTGTTCCGCTGTCCAGTCTGTGAGAAGAGTCACTGTAGATTTGGCTGGGGTTATTTTGAGCCTATTTGTGGTGAACCATTCGTGTAGTGTGTTGAGGTAAGGTTGAATGATGTGTGCAGCTGTGTTTGCGTTTTGGTGCATACATGTAAGTGTTATATCATCTGCATAGGAAGCTATGTGTATCTGTGGTGTGTGGGTTGTGGGTACGTCGTGCATGTATAGATTAAAGAGTGTAGGGGACAAAACAGATCCTTGGGGGACGCCGTTTGTGAAGTTTCTGATGTTAGAACACTGACCGGCAAATGTTACGTGTGCACATCTGCCTGCTAAGTAGTTTGCCAGCCATCTTTTTGTGTTATTGTGCATGTTTGTGTTGAGTATTTTGTTTGTGAGGTTATGGCGGGGGATGGCATCAAAAGCTTTGCTAATGTCTAGTGTGACTAGGAGTGTTCTGTGTGGTGGCCTAGTTGAATTCATGCCATCGAAAACTCTCCGTGTAAGGTCTGTAAGAAGGGTGTTTGTGGAGTGTCGTGGCCTAAAGCCATGTTGTGACTGGGCTAGGCGAATGTGAGGTGTGACTAGTTGTAGTATCAGTCGTTCAGTGACTTTAGAGGGGGTGCAGAGGAGTGTGATGGGGCGATGTGAGGAGGGTAACGTGGGGTCTTTGCTGGGTTTAGGGATAGTGATGATATTGCCATGCTTCCAGATGTTGGGTATTATGTTGTGTGAGTAGCTGTAGTTTGATATGTAGGTGAGTGCTTGTATGCCTTGTGGTCCTAGGTGTTTAAAGTGAATGTTGCTTATGTTGTCTGGTTCACAGGCAGATGAGTGCTTGAAGTTGTTAATGATGTGCTTCGTCTGGTTGTAAGTCAAAGGTGCGTAGTCTGGGTCTGTGGGGAACTGTCTCTTACGTCTGATGATACGTCGGTCTTCGGGATGGGGGGTTACATGGCTGACTTGTGAAGTGATTGATGAGAGTGTTTGCTTGTTGTTTGTTTGAGGGTATGGTGTCTGTTGTTGTGATGGCAGCGTGTGATTGTGTGGTGTTGCTGTTGGAAAGTGTGATGCTGTTTAGTGTTTTGTAGAGTTTGCTGATGTTTGTTTTGTGGTCAAGTGTTTGGAGGTAATTTTTCCAGTTTAGTGTTTGCTGTTCTGATATTTTACTGTTTACCTAAGTGTTGAGTTCTTGTATTTGTTGTATGGTGTCTTGTGTATGGGGTGTTGGGGAGTGTCGCAGTGTGTCCCGTTGTCTGATGAGGCCTTGAATTTCTTGTGTGAAGTTGGGGTTGTGTCTCTTTCTGTTGCCTCTAGGGATGTGTCTTTTGTCTGCGTTTTGTATGATTGTATTGAAAGTGTGCACAGCGGTGTTGATGTTTGTGATGGGTGTACTGTTTAGTGTTTCGAAATGTTGTTCTGTTTCAGTTACAAAGGCCTCCCAGTTGGCTCTCTTATAATTAGTGTATGTGTGTTTGTGGCCAGCTGGGGTGATTCTGTTTTGGTAGTGATGATGATTGGGAGGTGATCAGAATCTAGGGTTTTGACCACTCTCCATGATGTAGTGGGAGCGAGGTTTGGGGAGCAGAAGGTGATGTCTGAAGATGATGGGAGGAAGAGGGCTTGGTGTGGGATATGGGTATGTTGGTCTAGACTGTTTAGTATGAAATGATGATCTGTCTGGGATTGTAGTACCAGCCCTCTGTCTGCGTGAGGGTTGTTGACATGCCAGGCCGACGACTTGGCGTTGATATCTCCACCCAGGATGATGATGGTTATGTTAGTGATGTGGTGTATCTGTGGAGAGTAACTGTGTGGTACAGTGGGGGATGACTGGGGGGGAATGTATGTGTTAGCGATTGTTATGTGTGATTTGTTATGAGGGTGTGGTGGTACCGACTGCGTTATATGGGGCTGAAACACAGAATATGGGTGTAGTAGAGAGGAAAAGTTTGAATGTAATGAAGATGACGTGTCTGAGGAGTATGTGTAGAGTGACACGTATGGATCGAGTGAGAAATGATTAAGTGCGAAGGAGAATTGGGGTTATGCGAGAGATGGCTGATCGAGCTGAGCATAGTGTTCCGATGGTTTGGACATTCGGAGAGCATGGATGAAGAGTGATTGGTGAAAAAGATAACTGGATCGGATGTGAGAGGCGTAAGGCTCAGAGGAAGACCACGAATAGGATGGACGGACAGTGTGAAGATAGTGTTAGATGCGAGAGGGATGTCTGCTAAGCAAGGAAAAGTGGCTGCGCGTGATAGGAATGATGGGAGAGAATTTGTGAATGAATAAATGGAGACGCAGCCCTGATGCAATATTCTCCCGCATTAAGTCTGATCAGCTGATCAGGTCAGGCGCAGGTAGGATGATGTGTCCATTATGATGTGGCAGGGGTAAACCAGCTCTGCTGTCGGGCCCTGCTGCGGATGTCGCTGAATGCACTGCGCAGTTAACCCTCGTGCGGTATGGTGCGGTGACGATCTGTCCCTTCTCCCCTTGAGGTTAAGATACGAAACGATGTGTATGTGTGGATGAGTAAATTGGGAGTGTGTCGTCCTGTCTCGGCTATCTCCCTTTTTTTGTGGGAAGCAGCCTAAGTATATAGATAGATACACACACACACATATTTTATATATATATATATATATATATATATATATATATATATATATATATATAAACTGTGGTGCTGGAGAGGGACCGCTGATAAAACCGAGAAACTCTGCTGCCCACTTATACAAAAACATCCCTCAGCCCCTTCCCTATCCCTCGAAAATGCGATGCTGTACTGTCGGGGGAATGGCTTCATTCTGCAGTCCACCGGGTTCACGTTGTGGACGAACTTTGGAAAATGGCAACAACAACAACTACTATCACTACCACTTCTACCACCACCACCACCACCACCACCAGACATGGTATTCCTCTATGAAATATCCCTTCTTTTTCAACTTCAGTTTGTTTGAAACAGCACTCCTTAAAACTTCAGATGTTACAACATGATCAGTAGTATAACTTGTTAAAACAATGCTATACCGGGGAAGCTGTATCTGTTTATTCATCTTCCTTTCAGTCTATTGCATGACGTACTCCCTATCTTTAATTTCGGGTGGCAAAAAAAAAAAAAAAAAAAAAAAATGAAAGTGGTTCAACTTCCCTTAGCTGATTTTTTCTTCCTCTATTTTATTCAACCCGAGAGAGAATTTTCAAAGTCAAGGATGCAGATATATACTGTACAGCCTTAAAAAGCCCTTCACTACTACCAGGTTCTCCTAAACCCATTAAAAGAATAAAAGTCGAAAAATCAAACACAGAAGTACCTCATTCCGTCCCATTTCTCCTTCAATGTCGTTATAAAAATTTTATCTCTGACACGGCCAAAGAAAATGTTACGTACGGTGCTGTAGAATTTACACTCTTAGGTCCCTATGGTTCACACAATTAATATCGTCTGGCGTTCTCTGGACTAGAATACCATAGTTTTCCCGACCACCAGTGGGTCAATGTTTTTTCGCCCGATCAAAATACAGTACTTAACATACACATGAGAGACCAGTGATTTGAAAAAGATGAGAGTACGCCCCCCCCCCCACAAATTTTGCATTACATTTCTGCTACAGTTGACGACTAAAAGTAGGGAATAATAACAGCTCTGTGTAAAGAAGTTTATGGTACAGCAGAGTAGCCTACTGATTAAGAGGGTAGATGAGTCTGTACCAGTTTAAGAAGATTAGGGGGACTTCAGTATGGGCAGAGAACGTCGGCCACAGTTTTGATATACAACAGATAGCAGATCATTAACGGCAATTTTACGCACCTGGAGAAGACTAAATCTGCAGGTATTTTGGGAAGCAGGTCTAATAAAAGAATATGGGGTGTCAGGTGGACTATTCGAAACCCCACGAGTCCGTCCGATGAAGGAAGATCAGCTGCTGAAGAGAGTTTTATCGCAGCCCCAAGTTCATCTGCAACGTGAACCCGATGGATTGCAATCTGAAGATGCCCTTCTCCGGCAATCCATCAAACTTCTCATAGGAGGTAGGGAGGGACTTGAGGGAGGGGTTTGTATGATCTGTATTAGCAGCACCACATGATGGCGTCCCTCTCCAGCACATCTTAAACGATAAACTGAAGTATGTTTGTGTCATGCCACCATGTTTGTTCAGTAACCATAAGGACCACACTGAGAAGTGAAGGCCAGGATATCTGATGCAGAGGTTCTGAAGCTGGGAGACAGCGCTTCTGTTTGCTTAGTTCAGTTCTGCTGGGAAACGAGGTCTTGCCTTTATACTGGCACTTCTCTTCTTACATACTGGCATTTTTTTGTGTGTGTTTCGTGCTTGTGTTTTATTATTACCGATAATAATAATAATAATAATAATAATAATAATTATTATTATTATTATCTCATTACTTTTGTTAATATTCTTCCTTTCCTTGTCTTTCTCCAGATCTTATATAAATACTGCAATCTTTTACATTATTTCTGCCTATATTGCAGTGATGACACGATGAGAGAGAGAGAGAGAGAGAGAGAGAGAGAGAGAGAGAGAGAGAGAGAGAGAAAGGGGGGGGGAATAGTGGCCTACCCAATTAGCCAAATACTGTCTCAAAACTAAATGGCTAAACACATAATGCAATATTCTTCGGCAAATTTAAGTCGTGCATGAAATTCCCCTATCATTCATTAAGTAGCCTGTCGTAGAAGTAGGATTAAATGCCTGTCGACTACACAATGGTAATTAACGCAAACCGTTTCTGCCAAGTCCTTATTTTACCATAAAATATGCTCTGCAGAAGAACGCAATTTCGTGGTGGCGCCGACACAACAGGGTGATGTCTTGGTCAGCCTATACAAAAACGTCTCTCAGCTCCCTCATCTCCCCAAGAGAGGATGGCGGTCTACAAGAGAGGAGCAACTTCAGCATTCAATCCATCGGGTTCACATTCACATGAAACTGGGCTGCAGCAACTACTTCTACTATTACTACTTTGGAATACGATCCACACAGTCGATGTTATCAGGTTCACAGCTGTACTGCTGGATGAAAAGAACCAAGCGAGAAGGGCTAGTTCAATAGCATGGACGGCCCGAGAATGAGAGAGGCCGCCAGTTTCATTCAACGTTCTCTGACATTTACTGGCACAATCAGTAATTTCTGACATGTGTATCACAACAGCACGGACATCCCAGTTAAACAGGAAATCAGAGTCCAGTAGCCTTAATTCTGTTACCCCACATCTCGTTCAACGTCCATATTTCGACTTGGAACTGTAAGTTTCTCTGACGGGCTTCACCTGCCCTTGTCCATATTATCTTAATAGATGAACGAATCTATACAATACAGTACAAGGAACTGTAACTGTTTTGGGCTATTACGAAATGGAAACCTGCTACAGAACTCCCGGCAGGTTATTTCAGTAGTGTAAGCATACCTCACCTTCATCATAACACGGAGTACCCATGGGTAGGAGAAAAACCAAGAGTTTCGTAACAGTGAACAGGCGACAGCAGCTAGGCAGGAGCGGGAAAGAACTCTGCTACCTGCGTTACAGGCACTTCCGTAGCTTACGTAACAGGGAAAGGGGAGGTTTGCAGTGGAACTTCCTTTTTTCCGCCGACTCACGCCTCGAAACTGACCAGACAGCAATGTCCCTACATGTTTACAAAAGGAATTAAATTAACATGATGCACCTCGGCTTATCAAGCCCCAGGTCCCAGCAAAAATTATGACATACTTGTATCTCCTATCAAACCGCTGTCCAGTCAGAGGCGGGTACTTCGTGTACAATTTGCGGGGCAGGGGTTCTAGCAATAAAAACAAATATATAAAAAAGCACCACACCCTTTACCATGTACGAGAGAGAAAGAGAGATTTTAGTCTGGAGCGTGCTTTATAACCAGCAAGGCAGAGGCTCCAGCCCATCAGACCCAATTACCTCTGCAGTTTGCACTCCCCCGTGTCCAGTCGTACATTCTGTCTCACTCTAATACGGTACTGATCAGAGCATGCTAATAGCCTTTTCAGTTACTCCAGCCTAACGTCTTGGCTATCAACTGCCAGTTCTGTTTACAACTAGAGTTTCTTTTCTGCATTAGGTCTAGTCAGATCATTCACATTCGTTTTTGATACCCCCTCACTGATTATACTTGCATCAAAAGCTCCCCTAATTTAGCTTAATTCATTAACTTATAATTATTCTAAACTCAACCCAACTTTACCTATGCCCCAAATATATTGTTCTACTTGTGTCCTATCCTAGCCTCCTTTGTGCACTTATACCACGAGTACTGACAACTTACTTAATCTCTGGGTGGATGTTTGTTGAGGTTGCCATGGCGCCTCTCCCACGTCCCTGGCAACCTCGAGATGACCTAGGAATGAAGTAACGGTAAGTTTCGGTATTACACAGGCGCACAAAAGCTTACCACTGAAATTGCAACTACCTGCAGTCGCTATGACCGATAGTCACAAGAGCAAAGGTATCTCATGACCTACACTACAAGCTAGGGCCTTTTAAACTTTGTAACGTTATATTCCTGCTACCACCAGCCGATTTCGTTCTTCTGAACCCTGCCAATAAGAAAAAAAAATCTAAATATAATCGTCTAGAGACAGCAAGAACAGCTCGTCACTTGACAAGGGCTTAATAGGCCACTATCGTGTACTATCTATCACGTAATGAGAATGTTCTCACTTATTAATTCATCTACGGAGAAACAGCCTTGACACTTCCATTTTCCAATAATAGCTAACTGCTACTTAACTTACAATTAGGGCATATTTTTTATATACTGTAATTAACCACTATGTCCATACTTAGGTACAAACAACTGGAAGCAGAAGTAGCCTGTCTCACTGCAAAACTTTACAAAACTAACATAACAAGTGGAAAAAAAAAAATTATTCCCATCCCAGCTTTTATTTTGATCAGTTTCATACAATTTAATCTTCCAAATGTTTAAACTAAAGCTATGTATCAACCGCTGCAACGCATGCAAGAAAGGTCATGGAGGGAAACAATGTAGCGAGAAAACATAACCCTGCGTCTGGCAACACTGCCTTCGGGACCACCTTGGTGCATGACAGATTGAACCCTTTTAATACATTCTTCGTACTACGAACTGCATAACATTTAACATATCATCGAGCTATAAAACAATAACAGTTCCCATTCGTGTAACACTGATCCGTATAATGACTCTTTACATTAATTTCCTATGAAGAATTTTGATTATACCATAATAAGCGGATCACTAGGGTTCCTCTCCAAGTATTGACTACGACATCGCCATCACACCACCACCACGACTCAAGAAAAATGGCTCAACTTTCTTACGAGTCAGTTTCTTTATACTGTGTATATACGTGAACAATCTTAAGATGTCATGAACTACACTCTAACGTAACAGTTCTGTGGGATTTTTTCTGGCATGTTCGACTTACCATGATGCTATGAAGCGAGTACTAGAGAAACCATGTTTCTCAGGACGAATGTAAGGAGAGGATGAATGAAAATTTCGTGACAGAAGCTGGTAAAGACACTCCCCTCCTCCAGGCACGTGTCGCACTGCCAGGAAGGATGAGTGTTCGTTCAGGAGAATGTTATTGATGCCAACTATCATTACAAACTCCTGTATTTTATTAAACATTTATATGGTATATGATGGCAGTTAACCCGCATATCCTTGGTGCCCTTTCAGTTTACCTGTGTAACCTGCCGTGGACTTTATCTACAGTGATTTCAGAGTTGAACAATAGATAGTGTTATCGTGGCACTCATCACTTGCCATAACGCAGGCGCACATTCGAACTAACCGCCTAGTCATTATTTTCCTTTTAGTTTTTTTCATTTCAACCTTTGAACTTTAACACGGAGTAATAACCAGACATTAATGTTCTTTATATGATATAGCTGTTGAAACACTACTGATTTTGAAGAAATAGGCACTCCGCATAAGCTATTAACTGTTATGGATGTTTTTCTTTCCGCCGCGATTGAGGGTGCGAAATTAGTGATGGTTTTTATGGTGTTAATAAGCGAAAAGAACACACACGTCGAGATAACTCTATTATCGTTTAATGTGGTAACCGATAGTTTTCTATTACATGTGAACTCAGAATGTTTGTAAACAAGAAAGATGGCTGATCTCGTGAGCGAGGAGACTCGTGGTAAAACCTATTGTGATATTCCAGGACTTCAGCAGTGGATGCTGGACCAACTACAGCAA
Source organism: Coenobita brevimanus (assembly GCF_032717465.1). Lineage (NCBI taxonomy): Eukaryota > Metazoa > Arthropoda > Malacostraca > Decapoda > Coenobitidae > Coenobita > Coenobita brevimanus. Next base: position 45,450,323 of record NC_137018.1, read on the forward strand.
CTCAGTAAATATTATACGGCTGTAGCGGTTAACATGGTATTAATGAAAATACCGATACCACCTAGAGGGGAGATGTACGGTAGATGTGTAGCCTGCCTTTCGGAACTTGACAGGATTCTATTCTGGTGGTGCATGTCACTCACCTTTGTAAACCTCATTCCAGACTTTAAATGTGTTGAGTGTAAGGTGCAATTGTTCAGAGCTAAGCTGTCGTATTATCCAATTTCATATAGCTAAGTCCTGGCAGGGAATATCAATTTATTATGTAGCAATGAGAGTGGCGCAGTATTTCAAAATTTGCTATTGGAAGGAAGTATTGACAGGATCTTTTATTGTTTTTTATTGATTAGCAGGTCAGTTTTTGTTAGTTCAGATAGCTTGATTCAGGAAATCTGACACAACCATGTTGTAGACCTCATTATTTTGAGTCTGTTGCTCTGTAAACTTGTTTTCAGAAATGTATAATGTGAAAATCCTATATTTAATTACCTTGGATCCCCCTCAGTTTCTAACTTAAGTGGAACTCTTTCCCTCTGCCGTGGGCTGCTCGTCGGTGTGATGTCATGTGACTACTGCGCATGCTTGGGCCTCAAGGCCAGTGAGATTAAAATTGGCCAACGAGCGGGCCAATCAGATCACTGACACTGTTTGCACATCACAGATTTCAAATATCCCTTACTTCAGTCAGTTATATCATGGCTTCCTGTTGTAGTGGGTGTACCCTGATGGAATATGAGGCCATTACTTGTATTTTTAAGAATAACAAGGGCTCTGTTAGTTCACATCACTTATTTTCGATACTAAAAATATTTTTTCTGATCGATTTTAGTGATTTGAATGAATTTGAGCTTCATTTGTGTCGGAAATCACTTGTTTTGGAAATAGGCCTACCCAAGACTGTTTCCAAAACAAGTGCATTTTGAAAAAAAAAAAAAGGAGAAAACACTCAGATCACACTAAAATAACCAGAAAACCAAATTTTTAACCTAATATACGGTACTCTGACGACAACATTTAAGGTATGGTAAGGTTAGGTTAGGCTCAGTCAGTAGAGAGGTGGCCTGCAGTCCTACCAGACCCAGGTTCAAATCCCCACTGGGACAGGGAACAGTGTAAGGATTTGAATTTCATAAAATCAGACTTTACTGATCTACCAGTAAGAGGAGCTGACATGTTGTAAATATATATACTCATGCTACTACCAGTTCATCGATCCTATATGAGACAGCCCTATAAAAAAAATAGTACCGTATGTATTCAATATGGATGATGGGTTTTAGTGCCGAAGTAGTGACATGTAGAGATGTATGGTATGTAGGAGGACTACTGGCCCTTGGGAGCAGGCTGTGAAGCCTATGCCCAGAGTCAGACACAAAAAAAAAGAAAAAGAAAAGAAAAAGAAAAGTAAGGTTAGGTTGGGTTGAGTTAGGTTAGGCTAGAAATGTGATATCCTGGTTATTTTAGTGTGATTTGAGTGTTTTTTGCTTCATTTTTGTCGGAATTCACTTGTTTTGGAGATAGTCTTGAGTAGGCCTACTCCAAAACGAGTGATTTCCGACAAAGAAAAAGTTCAATTTCAAATCACACTAAAATCGACTAGGAACAATGTTTTTTGTTTCGAAATTGAATGATGTGAACCTCTGAAAGTTGACCAAGTAGTGTATATAATGGGCTTTTCTGTATATGAGAGAGGAGGGTGTGAGCTGCGGGTGGGCAGTGAATTGGCAGGGTACAAGGTGACATGGAGGTGATTTGTTTGTGGCCACCCCTTATGGGATTAAGGCATCTGGCAATAGATAGATAGTTTTTTATAAATGTCCACAAATAGGTTCCATTATTGTACTGGTACGTAATACTGTGCTTATTGTATATTTTACGGAATATGAAGTGATTTAATTTAATCGCTGAGTGCTGTTTTACTAACCTGTATCATATTTTAATGGATGTCTCCCGAGTGATGTACAGTATATAAAAATTTGCTCTGTGATTGCACCTACTTTTGCCATGTCATAATAGTGAGACAGTTGCACCATGATTAAGCAACCCACTTAATGCACGATACTGTTTTGGCACAAGTTTTGTAAAATAAACATATTAGTTTGCATGCTATTGGGTAGGTTATAATCATTGTGGGTATGGGAGACAAAGCCCCACAGTTAGGTTGCAATGCTTCCAGTTAGGCATCCAAAACTTTTTATGGTTTTAAATTGTATACATTTGAGTTTGTTTTGGTGTGCTGATGTCATGTCCAGTCAGCACGATCGGCAGTAGACACAGTATGGGGGACATTCAGGCGACTTTTTGTAATATCGCAAAGTAGATATATTTCATTTGTTCTCCAATATTTTTTGATTGAAAAGCTGTTGTTAATCACCTGAGATGTATCTAGTACTAATATTATTTTCCTTGAGAACATAGGTCTATAAGAAATCAGCTCAAAGCACTGTGTCACTGTTGCTTGTATTTACTGTACCTTTCTGTTTTTATACAGTCATGGAATCAAGATTTTCTTTTGCCAGTCAGTGATCCCCACCACCTGTTAAGTGTACCCTTGGCCTTATGTTTTAGATTATAATATGAGGAAACTCATGTGGTACTGAACTGGGTCATGTGTCAGAGATATTTTTTTATATTAATCATCAAAGAAGTACAGTGCTTGCCATTAATTATAGTTTTCTTTCATATTGTTTTTCACTCAGTGCAGCTGATGTGTGGCTTGCCATTTATTTTTTATTTTAAAAGTAGATCTTGTACACAGTTATAAATATATATATATATATATATATATATATATATATATATATATATATATATATATATATATATGTATAGATAGATAGATATATAAGCAGCAGTTAAGGAGAAAAGAAGGCTTTTGCTGGAATGGGAGAAGGGTGGTAGCAAGGAGGAATACTTGACTGCCAAGCGTAGGGCCAGAAGAGAGGTATACAGGGCGAAGTCTGAGTCACAGAGACTTTTACTTGATAACCTAAGTCATGGGGAAAGGAAAAATATGATATTTAAGGTGGCAAATCAAATGATGAGGGATAATCGGGATATTATAGGTGAGCAGTGTGTGAAGAATGATGAAGGAAGAGTAGTGGTGAACAGTGAGGATATTAAAGATGCATGGAGAGAGCATTATAGCCAGTTGTTGATTGAGGAGTTTGACTGTGACAGGGAAGGTTTGAAGCCAGCAGGTCCAGTGTTTGGCCCTTGGCCTTTGATTGATGCTGCAACTGTGAGTGAGGCAATAGGTAGGATGAAGGTGGGGAAGGCAGCAGGTGTGTCTGGGTTGACTGCCGAAATGTTGAAGGCCTCAGGAAATATAGGGATGAGGTTAGTCACTGACCTGATAAATATGATTATTTATGAGTGTATTGTCCCAGATGATTGGCTGAAGAGTGTAATTGTAAATGTGTATAAAGGGAAGGGTGATGCCCTGGAAAGAGGAAATTATAAAGGTATAACTCAAAGTCAAGTGGCCACCCCTTTGGGGATTATGGCATCTGGCAATAGATAGATAGATAGATAGATAAAGCATCTAGATCATATAATGAAGGTAGTGGAGAGAGTTTTAGATGGTATGATTAGAGAAAGAGTGAATATTAATGATATGCAGTTTGGGCTTATGCAAGGTAGGGGGACCACTGATGCCATATTCATTGTTGGACAGCTTCAGGAAAAATATATTGGTAAGAAAAGGGATCTGTATTTTGTTTTTGTTGATTTGGAAAAGGCCTTTGACAGAGTCCCTAGAGAGGTGGTGAAGTGGGCAATGAGAAAGCTTGGCCTGGAGGAGTGGCTGGTTAGGGTGGTTATAGCTATTTATGTGGGTGCTTGCACCCAGGTAAGAGTGAATGGAGATTTGAGTGATGAGTTTTCCGTGAACGTTGGTGGCATCAGGGGTCAGTTTTGAGTCCCATGTTTATCATGGTACTTGAAGCCCTCTCACGTGACTTCAGAAATGGACTCCCGTGGGAGATGTTGTATGCTGATGATTTGGTGTTGATTGCAGAGAACGAAAGGGAGGCGGAGGAAGGGTTTAGGAAGTGGAGAGATGGTATGGGGCACAAGGGCTTAAGGGTAAATGCAGATAAAACAAAAGTGATGATATCTAGGGTTGGTGGCGGTACTGTCAAAGACGAGGGAAAGTGGCCATGTGCAGTTTGCCACAAGGACGTGGGAAGTACAGTAATTCCATCTTGTGCAGTGTTTGTGATAATGGGTGCACAAGAGATGTAGTGGTATCAGAGGTAGACTGCAAGATAATGCTGCTTTTATATACACGGCGTGTTGGGGAGAGCAGGTGGAGATTGTCAGGTGTGGAAAGATTGAACTTGTTGGTGAATCTCTTGAGTGTGTGGAAGAGTTTTGTTATTTGGGAGACATGTTGTGTGCTGGAGGTGGGGCTGGAGCTAGCTCTGTGGCTAGGGTGAGAAGTGGTTGGAAGAAGTTCAGGGAGCTGTTGCCTCTCCTGACTTTGAGAGGACTCTCCTTTAGTGGCCACTGGCCACAATCAAGCAACAAACCTCCTCCATGTCACCCTGTCCCCTGCCATTTCACTGCCCTGCTCCCAGCTAACACCTCCCTCTCTCATATACTTCTCCACTCCATCCCTCCATCTCATCCTTGGCCTCCCCCTCCCTCTCCCCCCTCCACCTCATTCACATACACTCTCCTTGTTAGTCTCTCTCCATCCTCTCCATATGACCAAACCACCTCAGTGTGTTTCTCCTAACGCTTCCTATCACATCAACATCCACATTACAACGATCCTTCACTTCCTCATTTGTCAGTCTGTCTCTCCATGTAACTCCACATGCTCCTTTCAAATAACTCATTTCCACTGCTCACACTCTTGACTTCTGTCCCATCAACAAAATCCAAGCTTCACTTCCATATATTAGAGTTGGTATCACAATACTGTCATGTACAGTACCCTTGCGTCCAACACGGTAATATTGTCATGCACGGGTTCCATGTTGGACCAAAAACGTGTTGGACAAACAACAGAGCTTTTAGGGAAAAATGAATTATGTCAGCAACCCTAGAAAAAGTCACCCTATATACCTACCATATACCTTTACATATATTGGTACTACTGTAATTATAATAAATGGTGCTGTACTATGAATGATAACTAACCTTTTAGGATAGTGTTGGTGGGCTTGCTGGGAATGGAAGGTGGTATCTGAGGCTGTAGGTAGTCCTACTGGGTCCCCGGAGGATGGCTGCTGGCGTCACTAGCAGGTAATGGCTGCTGCTCCTCAACCTCCCTCATAAATCCTGCGAAATCACTCTTAGAATCACTATCCACATCCGTGGAAAGTCCTGCTTCTGCCTGTCCTAGCACCGTAAGCCTTCACTGCTGCCAGGATCTAGTCTTGTTTTTTAAATATGGTCCTCATGCTGGCTTCATTCACGTCGTAGGCCTTGGCGATGTCCACTTTCCTCTCCCTTTTCTTCTTCCTCTCGATGATTTCTAGCTTGGTGGCCTGAGGGAGGTGCCGCCGCTTCTTGGGGTTCTCAGAAGGCTTCCTAGGCATCGTGGGCAGGATAAAATGCAGTTGCAAGGGCAGAAAATACAGTGAGAAAAAAGCATCTTCCAATGCGAATTATGCGACTGAGTGGCACTGTGGTGGGAGAAATTTAAACAAAACATCACGTGAGAGCAGAAGCATTTTTGATTGGGTGACATCACGATCACATCATGATAGCGGGTGGGGGAGGCAACTTGATCAGAAGTTTTGATTGGCTGTCAGCATCACAGGAACGTCCAGTATGACTGTGTTGGACCCGGGGTTGATCGTGCTAGAGGCAACTCTGCGAATTTCGCCCACTTCTCGGAGCTCCGTGTGTGTTATGCTAATGCACCCATGTTACAGTAATTAAATTGTATTAAATCATACTAATTTTTTGCTCTTCGTGATGGACGCAAATCATGCTGGACAAACGCGTGTTGGACGCGAGGGTACTGTAGTAACTTTTTCACTCGTGGAAGTTCAAGCAGAGGAGTAAAAAAGGGCTGCGAAGCGGAGGGGAAGGGAAACAAAGGCTGATGTTGCCAGTTTTACTTTTGTCCGTATTTTCACGACGTTTTATTTAATGATTCACTATAGATATACAATAGCATGTGTAATTTATTACAAAAATCATTAAAACATATTTAAATCCAATATCCACAGCCTAATAAATTATTAGGCTGTCAACAGAGGAGCTAGTTGGAGAAGAACAAGGGGGATTTAGGAAGGGAAAAGGGTGTGTAGATCAGATATTTGTTCTAAGATGTTTAGTGGAGAAGTATCTAGAGAAGGGAAGGAAAGTGTTCGCTGCCTTCATGGACTTGGAGAAAGCTTATGACAGAATAGATAGGAAAGGTATGTGGAAGGTATTAAGAATATATGGAGTGGAGGGGAAATTGTTGAGTGCTGTGAAGAGTATGTACGAGGGAGCTAGGGCTACGGTGCGAGTGGATGGTGAGCTGAGTGAGTTCTTTGATCTCAATGTGGGACTGAAACAGGGGTGTGTAATGTCTCCATGGCTGTTTAATATATATATGGATGGGGTCGTAAAGGAGGTACAAGGTAGGGCAGTGGATGTGGGGGTGGCCCTAATGAATGAGGGTGAGATTTGGAAGCTTCCGGTGTTGCTGTTTGCTGATGATACAGTATTGTTGAGTGAAGATGAATGGGAGTTGCAAGGTTTGGTGAATGAATTTGGGACAGTGTGTAGGAGGAGGAAGCTGAAAGTTAATGTAAACAAAAGTAAAGTTATGGTGTTTGAGAGGAATGAAGTCACAGAGTGTGCAGTGAGGTTGGATGGTGAGGATATGGAGAATGTGAGTGCATTCAAGTACTTGGGTAGTGTGATGAGTAAGGATGGAACTTTGGGGGATGAAGTACGTGAAAGGGTACAGCTGGGAAGGAAGGTTGTTGGCACACTGAAAGCAGTGATGAGAAATAGGGAGGTGAGTATGGAAGTTAAGAAGTCACTGCATGATGGTATTGTGATCCCTACCCTGACGTATGGAAGCGAGGCGTGGACCTTGCAAGAGGGGAACAAGTCAAGAGTGAAAGCAGTGGAAATGAGTTACTTGAGAGGAGCATGTGGAGTGACATGGAGGGACAGGTTGACGAATGAAGAAGTGAAGGAACGTTGTGGGGTAGATGTGGATGTGGTTGAGAAGATTAGGAGAAATACACTGAGGTGGTTTGGACATGTGGAGAGGATGGAGAATGAAAGACTGACTAAGAGGGTGTATGTAGGTGAGGTGGAGGGAGGGAGAGGGAGGGGTAGACTGAGGATGAGGTGGAGGGATGGAGTTGAGAGGTATATGAGGGAGGGGGAGGTGAGTTGGGGGGAGGGGAGTCAAATGGTGGGTGACAGAGTGACTTGGAGGCGTTTTGTCTGCGGCCACCCTTTGCGGGATTAGGGCGTCGGGCTATAGATAGATAGAATAGGATATTGGATTTAAATATTTTTTAATGATTTTTGTAAGGAATTCCATATGCTACTCTTAATTAATAATGTATTTTTAATTTATTATTATTCACTGTTAGTAATAATTTAAAAATATTAAAATACATTATCTCTGTCGAAGCATTTTAAGAAATGCTACTACCCTCCTTCCCCCCTGCCTCCCCCCAGCAGAACCCGCGTGACCCGCGAGAGCTTTCCCCAACCCTTGTCCAGACATACGGGAAGCTAACAAGACCACATGTCCCTTGGATTGCACAGTGCACAAGCCACAGGACAAGTGCGCAAGCCAGGTGCGGAAGTGCAAATTTAGTTGTACAAGTGCAAATTGCATTTTCATGTGCGAAAGTGCAATATTGCGCATGGTCTCGAGCGGTGCGCAATGCGCAAACGATATCCACCGGAGCACAATGGTGCGCAATTGCACTTTGCGCAAGTGTTTGTGCACCTGCCCAACACTGTGTATATATATATATATATATATATATATATATATATATATATGAGGCCCCATGTGCAAGAGTATACCCATGCGCCATTTTGTAAAAGTGGCAGAAATTGCATTTAAAGTTTTTACAACTTTGAAGAACGATACCGTAAAAACTATCATACCTAGGATAATGGCGTTTTAGTGGTAGGTGGTGGCGACCATCATCCACTCACCTTGATGTAGTGCTGCCTACTTCTTCCTTAGCCTTTATCATTCTTTTTCTGTGCCTGCCCTCCTCTCTTCCTATTTCTCCCATCTTTTCTGTCACTACTTGTTGCTATTCTTTCCGTTACAGGTGGCTTTACATTAAGTGACAAGCCAAATGGTTTCTGTAAGCCAAGAAACCATTTACAACACTGGGTGGTAACCATATAACCAAACCATACGTGCTCCCTACATGTCAAATGGGTTGGTGGAGGGTTAGTGCCCCTCCCTGTAAAACAAATAACTCGTAGTCAAATGGCCACCCCGTACGGGATTATGGCATCTGGTAATAGATAGATAGATAGACAGATAATGGCATTTACATCATTTTAAAGTTGATTGTAAACTTTTTAGTAAAGGTACTATTGTTTTTACCCTCCAGAAAAACAAAAAAAATCTACATGTTAGCATATAATGCTGCTACTTTTATGCGTAAACTGGTACTGCAGGCCAGTGGCTAGTGAGTTCCTTTATGTTGTAAGATGAAGTTGAATGTCTGTAGAGTGGTTGGTTATGAATTTGCCTGGTTGTTGTCATAAAAAGTAAGTTTTATAAATTTTTCAAAAAAATGATTAATATGCAGCATTTTTTTTTTTTTTTTTTTTTTTTTTTTTTTTTTTTCCTGGTCCTCATTGTTCTGTGTTTTTATGTGAACAATAGACACATTACATCTGTTAAATGCAATAACAAACAAAATAACACCAATAATACTGGGAATAATGATGTTTTACATTAATAATCTTGTTAATGAATACAGTGGTTGCTGCAATAAAAAATACATAGCGGCGAAAAGCGCTTGATAAAGGGTGACGATGTAAACCCAGTGTTATTTCTATGGCTTTTCGCCCTTATGACTTGGGTCATACATCACATCCACCAAGTCCACATGAAAGTACATATTCTGAGGGACTGTGGGATAGTAGTATTATCTCAATTTTCGACAAGGTGGCGCATGGGTATACTGTTGCACACAGACCCCATATATATTCAGTATATATATAAACAGTACATCCCCCTAGTATGCGCCTATATGGGCGGCAGAGGACTTCGCGTACTAGGAATTCGCATACTGTGAATAAATAAACTTATGGGAAAAATTACATATGGGCGGCACCCCTCTTCATGGACAACCCTTGAGATGCCTTTCAGACCTAAGTATTGTACTGCACAGGGAAACTATCTAAGACATATTACCTGAGATAAAGTAAACCTACAAGATTATGGCTTTACTAGGTAAATCACTGGTGGTAGGTGGTGGCGACCATCATCCACTCACTTGATGTAGTGCTGCCTACTTCTTCCTTAGCCTTTATCATTCTTTTTCTGTGCCTGCCCTCCTCTCTTCCTATATCTCCCACCTTTCCTGTCACTACTTATTGCTTTTCTTTCCTTTACAGGTGTCTTTACATTGAGTGACAAGCCAAATGGTTTCCTGTAAGCCAAGAAACCATTTACAACCAACCCATATGTGCTCCCTACGTGTCAACAAGTGGGTTGGTGGAGGGTTAGTGCTCCTCCCCATATATATATATATATATATATATATATAAAACATATTGCTGTCCTTTGGACTGACACAATGCAGAAGTCTTATGAATAGAAAGTTCTTGTTAATCAAGTTTGAAATTGTGAGCCGTTCATCATAGTTTTTTACTTCTTTACAGAAATCAAGCAGCCAACACCCATTCAGTTTCACTGTATCCAGCCAGCACTTGAAGGCCGTGATGTCATTGGAGCTGCTAAAACTGGTTCAGGGAAGACATTAGCTTTTGTCTTACCAATCTTGCAGAAGCTCTCCATTGATCCATATGGTGTATTCGCCCTGGTTCTTACCCCCACCAGAGAGCTTGCGTTCCAGGTATAGGTCTATGAATCTTTGCATTGTAGTTAGCAGGTTACATGTGATTATAATATAGTATTGGAGAAAATTCATTATAATTAAACTGTCTAGAATACTGCGTTGTGTAGTTTAAAGAGTGCATTCTTCATCCCTTGTTTATAGCTGCTGATCGTTAAACTTGCTTACCGTACCTTGGGCAGTATACTGTGTGCACAGCACTGCATCTCAGTCAAAGAAACCTAACAGTCATCATGACAGTACTGTAACTGGACATCTGTTTTCTAGTCTATGAACCTACAGCTCATGTATTCAGTGAACAGAAGGTTATAACTGATATGATAATGCTGTAATAGTGTTCTATCACTAGGTTTGCTGTGTCCATCGCAATACATCACAGCATGGAGACATTGTACCTCAGTAACAAGACACCTTTGCCTGTTTAACGTCATGTATATAATAGGGGTAGTGTAAAGATGAAGCCAATTGATTTTCATAGTTTTAGGTCCCCACTAGTACATCACAACCTGTGGATGCCAAATCTCAGTAACTGGATCTTTTGCTCTGTGACTTTGCACACAAATTAGGCTCATGATAAAAAAAAAAAAAAAGGCCAAGTGATTTTTAAGGTGGTCCCACCCACCCCTGACACATTGTTTTTGGATGGTGTATTTCAGTTTCCAGGCCACCCTGTGGCATGGAATTTTACTTGCACAATAGTCCTGTGATAAAGACTAAGCCCATTGATTTAGCAGATCTTCATCTCCTCCTCCCCTCCATAATACATCACAATTTGTGGATGCCATAATAAGCTGCTTGTGTAACCCTACACACATAATAGAGTTATGGTAAGATTATGGTAAAGGCAAAGTCTATTCAGTAGTCAAGACTCAAAATCCTCTCCCCACCCTTCTCCAACATCACATAATGGGCCTACAGTTAAGACCAGACCTCTTGATTTTGAGGGATCTAACCTCCTCACACAACTTGCAGACACCTTTCTTCAGAAGCTGGGCCACCTCTGGTTTAGTCACTTCACAAACACAGTAGGCTGTAGCAACACCCCAGCTTTAATTTCCAAGGTTCTTGGCTACCCACTCTTTAGTATTGGGGGTGGTATTGTAATATTATTATCACCGAACTAATATGTGCAGTTAGTTTATTGCAGCCTGATATTTTAATTTGTAGATTGCTGACCAGTTTCGAGGTGTTGGGGCACCCATGTCACTGCGACTGAGTGTGGTGGTGGGAGGCCTCGACCGTGTGGCGCAGGGGCTGGAACTCAGCAAGTCACCACATATAATTGTTGCTACACCTGGCCGTCTGGCCGATATCCTAGAGACATCACCTGAGCTCACCCTCAAAAAGTAGGATGTATTAAATGTTGACATGATGTATTATGCAGGCTTTACTTAAGGTAGTTGATGAGTTGGGAATGGAGAAGTAATCTAATGTGAAAATATGTGTTTGTATGAAATGGTAAGCTCATCTCTTCATATCACATGGCACAGTGGAATTATGCAAATGTAAATCCATATACTGCTGGTATTGCTGTGTGCAGTATTTCCATTATGTATTGATTTTCACCAACTCATCCATTTTTGAGACTTATTTCATCATCATTTTTATCCTAACCATGTTTCATGCTACATGGAGTGGATAGGTTCCATGTCCTTGTAAACTTGTACTGGAAATTTGGCCAAGCAAATGTATTGAATCAAAATTCATTTCAAATTCAGTAACATGAATGGTAATGCACTGAAGTAATTATGCTCTCAAGAGACTGCCAGTTGATATGGATCCCTCTTGCATTTAGGGATTATTCAAATCTTAATTCTTGGCTCTGTCTCACAGAGAAACCATCCAGACAAAAATGTACTTCATAGTACTTGTGGGAGAGAGCCATTAGAGCTATTCTTGATGTATTAAACTGATAAGATTGGTCACTAATATGATGAGTTTTCCAAAACAGATCCAGGTTTGGTATAAGCTCTGTTTATTGGTGGTAGTAATACTAGAGCAACCCTGGTCTATCTGGCCAAGTAACCCTATCAACCAAAGGCAAGCAGTCACCTCCCACAGAGCCATCCTGAGCTGTGAACCAGTGTTCCCTTGCGGTGAACAGTGTGTCTCCACAGTGCGGTACAAGGAAGAGTATGAAGGTTTGGCTCTTGAATGAATGCAGCATTTACACCTCTTCACTCAGTTAATAGGGGCACCATAGTAGGCTCCCTGTCACCTCATTATTTGGTTGTATGGTTACTATCCATTATTGTAAGTGGTTTCCTGGGTTACAGGAAACCATTTAGCTTGTCATGCAGTGTAGAGTCACCTAAGGAAGAAGTAGGCATTACTACAGCAGGTGAGTGAATGATGTTTGCCACCATCATCTGTGTATTGGTGGTAGTAATACATACTGTAGTAGTAGAGGTAGTAGAGTAAGCCCTGTCTATATGGCCAAGGACACCCATCAACCACAGGCAATCAATTGCCCCTGCAGGGCTTTCCCACGCAGTGAACTGATGTTCCCTCATAGTGGACAGCACCTTCCCACAGAAGGTGCAGGGAAGAGTGTGGAGGTTTGGTTCTTAGATGGAAGTTGCATTTGCATTTTTCTACCCAGTTAACTGGGGCAACATAGTAGAGTTCACATCACCCCACTGTTTGGTTCTGAGGTTACCACATGGTTTTGTTAATGGTCTCCTGGGTTACAGGAAACTGTTAGGCTTGTCACTCAGTATAGATTTATCTAAAGAAAATGTTGACAGCACTGCAAGTAAGTGGATGATGGTTGCCACCACCTACCACTGAGATATATAAAAAATTCTTACAAGCGTTTGGGGATTTTGTTCAGCCATGGCACTGTCCTATTGATCCTATGGATATCGCTTATATTCCTTAGCTGACTCGGTTCTATTGCACTCACTCTTGATTTTTTTTCTCAAACCAAAGTCACAAATCTATGTTAATATCAGCACTGACACACCTTCATGCTGGCTTCTTGCAGCATCTATACATAGTTCCCTATTGTATTTTAAGACTTTTACAACACCAGCCATTGCATTTCCTGAAATAATTCTGCACTGCATTTCCCCTCCACATTTACCTTTTTTTTTTTTTTTTTTTTTTTTTTTTTTTCACCACTGCCACAAGATACTGACACTGTTCTACCAGCTCATATCTCTCCATTCACCACTGCCTAATACAGAATCACCTCTGAACAGTGATCACTTGACTCATACAGTATTTACCTTTACTGTAGACTCTCACTATATCAGACTACTGGTAACTGGGGGAAGCCTGGTTTAACAAAACTGAAAGTTCAATAAATTTGAGGATCACCCTCCCCAGGTGTGAATTCAAGAACATGATTGAAAATAAATTACTACAGTATCATATTTTAGTTGTGTATGTGAGCACTATACCCATTTTACACTAACTTGGCCCGTAATTTTGCCCCATTGCAGCTTATTTCACATCCTTGTCATAGCACTTCATGACTATTACAGTATTACTGTACTATAATCTGTTGTTGCAATCATGATGGGGAGGGGGCAATTTTAGGCCAGGTTGGATTAAAAAAATAGGAAACACATGTATTGTAACCTGTATTGCCCCATTTGCAGTTGACAGTGTTTTAAACTTCAACTAATTTTGATTACTCACTGTATAAACTGAATTATCTAAATATTACCAGATATATCCATGTAGCTTAACACTCCCCCAGTGCTTCTTCAGAACCCATGGTATTTGACTCCATATCCACACAGTTGAGTAACCTTAACCTTACCCTTAGTGCCGAAATTACCATTTTGGGTGATTTTAACGTACATGATGTAGAATGGTTATTGCACTCTGCCAGGACTGATGATACTGGTCTAGAGTGAGAGCTGTTTGCAGAATCAATTAATCTCACACAGTTGGTAAAGCAGCCAACCAGAATACCAGATACGCTTGACCATATTGCCTATCTTTTGGATCTCTTCCTGACCAGTAATCCAGATCAATACATGGCAGAAGTACTGTCACCACTTGGATGGATCCTCCGACCAGTCATATCAAAGGCTTATTAGTCGGCTTCCCCTAAACCTTCCTGTTCTGAACCTGTCAGGGTGACCCGATGGCACTTTGATGGGGTAAACTGTGATGGATTTAGAAATTATTTTACTGACAGTCCATGGCAGTCTTTCTTCTCTAGTGATACCAGGTCTACAAAGTCCCACATTAATGACTTATTACTAACTGGTATGGATAATCATACCAAGTCAGTAGTTCACTAAAAGATCGAACTCTCCAAAATAGTTTGATAGCAGTTGTACCAGAGCAATGGCCCAAAAGCAATTAGGATATAACTGTTACTGAAAATAAAAAACATCTGAATCACTTTGTTAATTTAAAATTGCTAGAAACCATGCAAAGGCAGTAATAAATTGCACTGAATCAGACTTTTTTCAAAATCAAGCATCAAAACTACTTAACAGTCCTAATGACAGTAGAATATTCTGGTCATTTCTCAGTTCTTTCAATAATAACTTTAACAGGATATCACCCATTCCCCCACTAAAATCTTCAGATGGTAACATTACAAATTACCTGTGTGGTAAAGCGAATATCCTTGCCAGCGCATTTGGCAGAAATTCTACATAAGAGGATGTCAGCCAGAATGTCCCTGTACTAGAACTTGACTCTCCCATAATTGCTCCACAGAAAATACAGACTAGATACATAAAATTCATCCTAGACAATTTACCAACCAGCAAAGCTCCAGGCCCAGATGGAATTCCTCCAATTGTTTTGAAAAAGTGCTCCGCAGAACTTTCCTGTGTTCTAGCTAAATTATTCAGACTATACATACATACTTCTTCATTCCCAAATTCATGGAAAGAAGCCAGTATCCACCCAATTCCAAAGAAAGGAAGTTCTTCTGACCCCTCTGATTACAGACTAATAGCTGGTTCCTCTGATTTTCTCATATCTCAGCGACAGGAAAATAAGAATAAAGGTAGACAAGGTAGATTCCAATTTCCACTCAATAAGCACCAGCGTGCCACAAGGATCAGTTCTGGCGCCAACCCTATTCCTAGTTCATATTAATGATCTCTTATCTGTCACCCACAATCCCATCCATTCATATGCAAATGACTCAGCACTTCACAGTTCATTCACACTCAAACACTCATTCACAAAGTTTATTATCTTTGACTCTTAACTCAGTGCAGCCATCTCCATAAATCAAGACTTACTGAAGATCACTGAATGGAGACAAAATAACCTTGTCTCATTTAATGCTAGTAAAACCAAATGTATACAATTTTCTAGTAGACAGATACTGCCAGATTCGTATATTATCTTCAGTGCTACTAATATTCCTATCTCCCAAAGTATTGAAATTCTTGGTGTTTTGCTTAACAATGCCCTCAGCTGGACCTTCCATGTCAGATCACGTGCTAAAACTGCCTCAAAGAAACTTAGATTGTTGTACAGAGTCTGTAACTGCATCACTGACGAGCAGTCAGATATAATTTTATAAGAATCATGTGTGGTCTCAGCTAGAGTATTGCTCACCCTTGTGGAATGGGTGTGGAGAGGTTGCACTAAAACAACTAGACAAAATGCAGAACTCGGCTGTTGGAATCATTAATAGCCTTGCTATTACAAATAAACTACCTCCCGTATAGATAAAAAGGAATGTTACCTCTCTTGCATTATTTTACATATATTTTTATGGCAAATGCTCAGATGAAATTTCATCCATTGTGCCACTTCTCCATGCCTTCCATCATGCTGCATGGGCATCTGGTAGTGCTCATGACTGGAATGTCACGCAGCCATGTTACAGAACTTCTGCCTATCAGAAATCTTTTATTCCCCGAACTGCATCTCTCTGGAACTCTCTTCCCAAGAGTTGTTTCCCCCCAAACATCAAACTACAGCTGTTCAGGTCCAACTGTTACAGATTTTTTTATGAATGGAGGATGCCAGTAATCTGGTGTATGGATTGCTTTTTTATTCATCTGTTTTTCCATCCTCTGTTTTTTTTTTTTTTTTTTTTTTTTTTTTTTTACGTGCTTGAATGTGGAAGCCTTGTTCATCTGATGGCAGTCTTTTTTGTTGCATGGTCTCCATGCAGCATCTCTGGCCATTCTTCAAACTATGAGGCCATTTTGTAGGACCTCATCCAAGGCCTTGAGGTACTTTCACTACCAATATGGAAATTGCTTACAACATTCAGCTAAATGTGATTCATGAATGATTATACTTTCTTCCATTGTGTATATTCAGGATCAAGTTTTTGGTCCTTGATGAAGCCGATCGTCTTATGGATGGGAGATTTGACAACCAGTTGCGCACTATCTGGACTGCTCTGCCAGAGAAGAGGCAGACACTCATGTTCTCAGCGACCATCACAGACAGACTGCAGCGAATGAAAGAGGTTGCAAAGTCTGAGGTATAGATACAGTCCAGTATTATAAGTTGTTTCACTTTCTAGTACACTTAGAGTTTTGTTCATAAAACTGTTATGAATGAGTTGATTTTCTCTGTGTAAGTGCATCGTCTATGACAAAATGGGGAATTTCATAGGTGGGCACATGCACCAAAAGGATTATTTGTTCTCTTCGATAAGGAGAGTATATTTTCACCTTTGTTTGTTTGTTAGTTTGTTTGTCTGTTAGCAGGATTACTCTAAAAGAGATTTTGACCAAATTTGGTAGGTAGGTAGCTCATGTCCTAGGGTGCAGTTAGTTAACTTTTGGGACCGATCTGGATCATATTTACAGATTCTGGATCTGGAAAACTTTTTCTGTGAAACCCTAATCATTGATGAGAAAACCTAATCCATTATGAAGAGTGGATTGGAAATTACATTGACCGTGTCGGAGAGATGTGCTATACTGAGTGCCCCTCTAGTTTGGACCTATTTTCATATATATCCATATCAGCTTGTATGATTATATTTAGTGCCAGAAGGAAAAACAATCCCTAAATATTTTTATTACATGAATAAAAGAGTGCAGATATGAAAATAATAGTTATATTGGGTTTGCATTATTTGCACCTCATTGGTTTTTAGCACAACCTGCCAGTAAGGTCAGTATCATCCATCCATTAGAGTACTAGCATTGCCCATCAACAGCATAGGGGCTGAGTTCGAGGCAACTCAATCCAGGCATTGAACATGAGTGACCAGTTGCGTTTCCCTGAGCGGCATCATGACACCCCAGTCACTCCTCAGATTGGCCACATCCAGGCAGAGCGCTGTAACTTACAAGACTATTAGGCTTTAAAAAGTTGTATTAGGTCATCTGGGATAAATGCACTACATTAGTACACAGCACGAGGGCCCATCCTTGATCTCCAGGTATGCATCAAATAACTTTCCCATATAAAGGGGAAAGTGCTCAGAGTGACAAAGAAAAGTGAGTATCAGATTAATGTTAATAACCAACTTGCTCCCACATTTAGCAGCATGCCAGTTTTGGATAATTCATTTTTGATAATAAATATTTTCTCCAACCAGCATTATTAAGTTTAGGTTACATGGTACAGTACAAATGAACAGGCATTAATGATTGATTGTAGGAGAGAATAGATATGAATTCACAATGGCAGAGAGTTGTATTGTGCTCATAAAAAGCAGAACGTTTCAGTAACTGCTTTGGAACGTCATCACTTACATCACTGTAGACATCTGCTGCTCTGCTAGCACTTTTTTTTATTTTTGTTTGGGATGTTGTAAAGAGACTCGCTGATTACTGTGGAAATACTTACTGGTAATTGTGCTTAGACCTAACCATAGCATTAATTTGACCTAACCAAAACATCTTTCAGAGCAGGTTATGCCGCATCCACACGTGTGCTCAAATATGTGTTAGCAACACAGCTAACAACATGTTCGGGAACATGTTTGCAGCAGTATTTGGAGAGATGTATGCAAACATGTTTCAGTGCAGCTTCGAACAATGGCAACAGAGGTGATGGGATAAGTGTGTCCATACGAGGCAGCTGAGACTTCATCGTGATGTTACCAACATGATCTGGATGCTGCTGTTCCCAGCGTGTTTGCAGCTTGTTCGTTATTATGTTGCATACATGTTGGCAGCACATGTTCGAGCACACGTGTGAACGTGGCCTTAGGTTAATATGTGTAACTTACAGTCTGAATATATAAATTGCGGATGGTTAGTGGATAACATATCATCACTTGTACTTTATGCCCCTGTTTCTGTATATCTGTCATCAAATCCTTTATTGCTCCATTAGAGTCATAGAGGCCTGAGGCTAGGCTATTCAGTTCCTCTTTCACTTCTAGTATGTGTTCTGTCATGCAGGTGTTTGTATGGCAGTCTTCTACCTGTAATCAAGCAACAGTTCAGCAGCTGGATGAACGTTATGCTTTGGTCAACCCTGTCGTAAGAGATGCCACCATGATTGCCACTGTACTCCAACAGATGGAAGAGAAACCAAAGGGGCTGATCCTCATTTTCACAGACACATGCAAGAACACACAGGTAGGTATACACTACAGTGCCATATTTCTTAACTCACCATTAGTTTATTGTAATTATAGAATGAAGTGCATCTACCCACAAAAATAACCCAAGTGTATGTGATGATGGTTAGACCTGTAAGATGGAGCCAGGATACTGAGGGCTTCAATGATGTATGATTGACTGGCACATTTTAGTGGCCAAGCTGTTAATCAGTCTTCCTTTTTTATTCTTTCTCTTTTCTTCTTTTTTCTGGATCCAATCATCCACTATTCATAAATGGAGGGGTGGGAAAGCACTGATGATGATGATGGTGATGTTGATGAATGTTAGCATAAATTTTGCCTTGATTTTCAGCACTGTCCTCTGCTAAGACAGGAGGTCATAACTAATAACAGTTTGAGGAAGTTATGCTGTCAAAAAAAGAAAATCGTTATTACAATTTAGTGATTACCATTCTGTGTGATGAGATGAAAATAACTTATGCTGTACTACACCAGGAAAAAAAGAAAGTAAAATATAAATCTGAATGATAGTCACGGCTCAGTATACAATGGTTTGGTATGCGATAAATCAGTAGAACAATAAAAAAGGTTTACCCAGATTCAGGAATTGTGGAATTTGCTTTTATGATAACTGTTATGGCCACGTACAACAATCCCATGTACATATGCACAGTACTGCCTGCACAAGCTGATAATCGGATGTACAAGCCAAAATGGCCACCCATTATTTACATGCACTGTGATCATCCTTTTGTTCCATCCTGCATGTGCAAGGCCATTGAAACACCATCTCCATTGCCAGATAATAGTGCAAGTGTGCAGTGATTAGTGCAGTGTGTGATGTTAAGTGGTGTGATAATTTTTTGTATGTGAAATGCTGAACTTGTGACATGGAAATTATGTCTGGTAAGGATGGTACTCCTAGTGGAAAGTATGGTGCTACTGAAGGTGTTGAGAGCAAGCCGGATTTTTTTTTTTTTTTTTTTTTTTTTTTTACATAACTCTTGACCCCCAACGCCCCAACATATCCCGATTGAACCCATGTTAAATTGACATTGATTTACAATAAATTGGTATTTTATAGGTTTTCACTTGATGTAACCCCATTGCATACCAGGTCATGACTATATTGCACCTTAGTGTATTTGGGTGCCCTGTGTCTGTTGCATTAGTTTATTGTAAGTGTTTTCATATAATTCATATCTGTTTGGTTTATTACAGGTTTTTCAGTATCCTGGGGCTTAATTTTGAATGCATAATAAAAATACCGTATAAAGCCCAGGGTTTATGGTTTGTACAGTATATTGTATTAGTATTATAGAAAACTGGAACTACAGTATATTGTTACACCTACATCCCACAGTGCCACAGGCTCCAACAGCAGTAGTTCAGTATAGGAAGGACATCATTCAGTGAATTCCTTTCATTGTACAATAGATTAAGTCAGTCATCATAATAACACAAGCATCACGCATTCATTGTATTTATTTACCAGGTAATTACACTGTATGCTTGCCAACTACACTTCATTGATTTCACAAATACTGGAGCCACACCAGCTTTGCAAGATCATAAGTAAAGCTAAACTGAAACTCCCCTATTCTCTCTCTTATCCTTTTATAACTTTGCTTGGTACTTGAATGTTCTGGTACGTGCTCCTAGCAGCAACAGTTCTATGTTCCAGTGCTTTCTTATCTTACATAGCACTCTAAATGCTGTAGCATACAAACTGAAATTGAATAACATAATTTAACAAATAGTCACTTAAATATAACATTATAGGGAAAAAGAGAATACAAATTAATGCAGAACTTTACAAATTACCTCCGTTCACAACAGCAGGCTGTCTGGCAACTCTGACTCGTAACTGAAAATGTGAGAATTATTGGGAACCTTCCAGTACCGCACAGCTAACACTCCTGCATCTTAACACTACCCCCTCCCTAGTCCTTTTGTTGTTCCGACAAAACTACACAGTATATAAAACATAATCCGTAATCCAAACTAGATATTTAGCTATACACAAAATAGCCCTCCAGCTTATCAGGTCTTCTCCTATGCTGCTTCTGACGACATCCCTGCTCCTCCACACAGTCCATTCCTCCTGGAATGACTTAGTTCTCTGCCTGATTCACTTCTTCCCTAGGCGAAACTGCCACCATCCACTTGTGCTTCAGCTCCTTGGTCCTCCTCAACATCATCAGCTGCGGGTGTGCACGATTCCTCAAGGACATCCCAGCTATACTGTCCTGGCCCATGGTACTGCCACTGATGATTTACGTGTACCACCTTTGGCCGAGACCTGCCTCCCCGAATGTGGAACATTACATCTGACAGTTGGTCCCTCACAGTGTAGGACCTATCCCATGGACTCTGCAGCTTCGGTGACTGTCCCTTCTTCCACTGAGGATTGTATAGCCAAACTTTGTCACAGTTCTTGAAGCTCACCTCATTTGCCCTGGCATCATGCTTGCGCTTCATCACTTCACCTGAAAACTTCATAACTCCTCAAACTTGGTGATGTACCTTAGCCAGTCTTTCCTGAAGATGCTTTGCATATCTGGAGGTGTCTGTAGGCAGCTCTTAACCAGGAAGTCTTCCCATTAACTGATCAACTGACAGTCGTAACTCATGGCGTGGCCCAGCTCAGTTTTGCAGGGTTGCAGCTGGTAGATTCGTGGGCTGCAGAGCGATATGCCATCAGCAACACAGGTAATTTCTGGTCCCATTCCATCTGTCCCTCTATGCAGTACTTGGCTAGTTTTTGTCCCAGGGTCCAGTTGAATTTCTCCACCATCCCATCTGATTGTGGCCTTAATGGGGTCGTCTTAGTCTCCTTGATCCCCAGTAACTTGCAGCACTCACGGAACACAGCAGATTCGAAGTTTGTACCCTGGTTTGAATGTAGCTCTTGTGGCATCTCAAAACGACAGAAAAACTGGTCAGCAAACACCTGAGCAACAGTTGCGGCCCCACGATGAGGGATAGCATAGGCCTCTGACCACTATGTGAGGTAGTCCAAGGCAACACATATATACCGGTTTCCTCTTTCAGTGAGTGGCAGAGGTCCAGCAGTGTCCACTACAACTCTTTCCATTGGTACACCCACTTGGTACAGCTGAAGAGAGGCACAAGCACATTTCTTGGGTCCCCTCTTGGCATAGCATACATCACAGGCCCAACACCACTCTTCAACATCCAGGTGCATGCAAGTCCAGTAGAACCTCTGTTGCAGCCAACTTAGAGTTTTCTTCACTTCCAGATGCCCACTAGTGATCCAGTTATTAGACTGTCCTAAGACCTAAGACCTCATTTGCTTAGGAACCACCACTTGGCAATACTTGTTGAGGCCATTGGGTGTCTCCCACTGACGCTCCAGTAGTCTGTTGTTCAGACGAAGAAGGTCCCACTGTCTCCAGTAGCTCTTAGGTGCAGGGCTGAGCCTGGAAACCACTTCCCTAGATGGTCACACTGTGCTCCATTCCAGCCACTCTAGCACTAGTTGTACATCTGTATCCTCCATCTGCATCCTCTTCAGGTCTTCTTCAGCTGACACTGGCCCTGTCGTTGCAGTACGGCTGCATTTCTTGCTACGATTTCTTTCGTACTACACTGCTTGCAATCTGGGGTACAAGGCCAACAACTCAGGCTGTCAGCATTGCCATGTTCCCACCCAGGATGGTGCTGCACCTCATAGTTGTGCTGGTTCAGCTTCCCAAGCCAGCGTTCCAATTGTCCTTCCTGATTCTTTAATGTCTTCAGTCACTTGAGTGCTGCATGGTCCATCCTGATGATGAAGTAGGACCCATACAAGTAAGGATGGAAGAAGTCAAGGCTCTCCATCACTGCCGAGAGCTCCTTACGGGCCACACAGTAGTTCCACTTCGGTGGACTGAGCTTCTTACTGTAATACACCACCACGTACTCTTTGTCATCCTTCTTCTGTGACAGGACTCCACCAATAACATGGTCGCTAGTGTTACAGTCCAGGATGAATGGCTGACTCTGATCTGGGTACAGCAGCATTGGAGAGCTTGCCAACACATGCTTGAGTTCACTGAAGGCCTTCTGAGTCACTGCAGTCCACATAAATTTCTGAAGAAGTGCAGCTATCATTGCTAAGTCCTTGACAAAATGCCAGTAGTAGGTACACAAACCCAGGAAACTCTGTAGCTCCTTCACACAAGTTGGAACCGCCAGTTTTTCACAGCCGCCACCTTCTCCAGATCAGTACGGATGCCGCCATCACATACAATATTTCCCAAGTACTTCATATTTGTCTGGAACAAGTAGCACTTCTTGGAGTTCAGCTTGAGGTGCTCTGCATGGATCCTGTTGAACACCTCTGACAGCCTTTCCAATTCCTGGTCAAAAGTCCGTCCAAATATAATCACATCATCTAGGTAGATGAGAGCTGTCTGCCAGTGCAGGCCCTCCAGTACTCTATCCATGAGGCATTCAAAGGTAGCTGGGGTGTTGCACAGGCCAAATGGCATCACTTAGAACTGCCATAAACCCTGCTCATATGAAAAAGCTGTTTTCTCCTTACCCTTTTCTGCAACCTTGGCCTATTGATATCCTGCCTTCACGTCTAGGGTGGAGAACCAGTTGGCACCTGACAGAGCATCCAGTGTCATCAATTTTTGGTTTTGGGTACGCAGGTACGCATCCTTCACTGTCACCTCATTCATGACTCGATAATCCACACAGCACCTTACAGAGCCATCTTTCATCCTTACCAGAACAACTGCTGATGCCCAAGGACTGCTGGACTTTTCTGTCACTCCCTAACTTTGGAGATTCTCCATCACCTTCTCCGTTTCTTGCCATTTAGTTGGTGCCATCCTTCGAGCTGGCAGTTTAATTGGGCAGTGATCCCCAGTGTCAGTACAATGCTTCACGAGATCTGTGCATCCCAGGTCTAAGTCTCTGGTGGAAAAGGCATCATTAAACTTCACTTGCAGTTGCCTCAAGTGCAACACTTGTGAGTCATCCAGGCACTGGCATCTTCTTACAAGCTGGTCTTGTAATTGGTCTGGCAGATTCCCATCTTCTTTGACTACACTCTTTTTACAGGCCTTCCACTGATGCCACTCAGGGTCCACTGCCTGGAACAGTTCCACAATTTCTCCTTCATTGATCTTCTGTCTCTCACGGGAGAAATTGGCCACCACAACCGGCACTTCACCTGCACTGTTTCCACGAAAGTTCACCCCACCATTACTCCGGCCTTCGTCTTGCACTGTACATCAGGCTCCACTACCCCTGGACAGCTGTCAAAGGAGCCACTCACCTTGCACTGGAGCAATAGTTCTGATCTTAGGGGTATCACTTAGTGCGGAGTGCCCTCATCTCGCCACCAGAACTTGTACATCTCACTGCCACGATGGGAACTGACTTTCCTCCAACCTTCAGCTTCATGGAGCAGAAGTCCAGCTCACATCCCATGGACATCAGAGAGTCCAGACCAAGAAGGCAAGGATCCTCCATGTCGGCAATATAGATTGGAAGCGTGGCCTCTTGCCCTGCCACTTAGTCTAGCCATCGAAGGGTCCCCATAGCTCTGCGTTGTGCTTAGTTACACCACACAATTGTTTTGATGACTCAGGCAGATACCAATGAAGTAACATATCAGGTCTCGCAAAAGTCTGCACTGAGGCTGAATCAGTCACCAGGGAACATTTCTTGCCGTCTGTTCTTCCATCTACTTGCACACTGTCAGTCGTACTTCTCTTGAATTTTCTCGGTGGTGGAGCCACTTGGGAAAAACCAGCTGGCTGTTTCCTCTTAACACCAGCCCTTACTAGTTTTCCGCCTCTTTATTGTCTTCTGCAGCCTTCATGTTATCCTCCTTTTTCTTCTTCACACAGTCAGAACTGACATGTACCACCTCACCACAGGTCCAACACCCTTTTATTGCATTCGTAGATTTCATTGCAATATTCTGTTTATGTTCCTTCTTCCGTTTGTAATAATCCTCCTTCTTGTGTCCTGGCTTCCCGGAGAACCAGCAGCCTTCTCCAGTCTTCTGTTCCCTCTTCCACTTGTAGCAGTCCTCTTTCGTATGTCCTGGCTTTTCACAATACCAGCAACTTCCATCAAATTTCTCTGCTTCATGTACCTGTCCCCTTTCTAGCCATGAATCCAGTACTATGACCTGACTGCAAACTGGACATACTGGACCTGATGTAGGACTCAAATTCCAGAGCCCTGGTTAGTGCATCTTGCATGCTTCATGGTTGTGCCTGCTTCACTTGCATTTTCAACTCTGCACTGTCAAGAGCATCGATGAACTGGTCCCTTAGAAGAATAGCCAACAGGTTAGATGCTGCTCCAGGGTATGCCTTTTGTCCCATACAGTATTCTCCAGGTCGTGAGCAAGCTGCTGTAGGGATTTGCCTCAAGCCTGTACACGAGTCTGGAATTTTCCTTTGTAAACCTCAGTCTGGTAAATGGTCCCGTATCAGCCCTCCAGCACTCCTACTAGGGACTGATAACTGTTCCTCTCCTCCTCTGACTTCTGGCCAAGAATCTCCATTGCAGCTCTCTTGAGGTTAGTAGCAAGCAGCACTGCCCACTGCTTATTATCCCAACCATTCTGATCTGCATGTAACTCAAAGTGCGCACTGTAAGCTTCCCGAGATATTTTGCCATCAAATTCCTGAGGTTTCATTTTAATTGGACCCCCATTATAGCCATGCACTTCACTGGTGCAGGGCCTAAAAACTGGGGCATCATAATTAAGTCCAGGGCTCGAAACTCTTCCACTCTGCTCATTCAAACCTGTATTGCAACCTTTAGATGCTTGGGATTCGTCTAGATTCAACATAAACTGTCTTTTATTTTTTTTTTTATTTTTTTAGGCTTCTTGTACACTAACCTGCAGCTCCACAGCACAAAATTTCTCTACAGCCTCAATTCTCCCACCAGTTATCTTCAACTGGTTGTCTGCATGCTGTTTGCAGTCCATCACAATTCTCCCATTAATTATCTTCATCCAATTGCCTACATGCTGTCCACATTCCACATCACATTGTTGCTTACCTCCTGCTTCTGATGCTGTAGCTCAGTGTATACGTCCTCCTTCAACTGTTGCTGTTCTTCCATCATTTCCCCCATGGAAGCATCTAGCTGTCCATCCTCTGTTGCAACTCCTTCTGTTGCTCCTGTAATACCTCTTAAAGCTATTCATACTGCTCCTCCTGTTCTTTGCTTTGTGCTTCTAGTTGTTCACTGAGTTCTTTCTTGAACTCTTTCTGTTCTCCACTTTGTGTTTGTAGTAACTTCATGATTGCCACCAGAGACACTTCCTCCTACCTAGCTTGGCTTCTTATCTGTACACTTTCTGGTTCCATGTCGAGGATTTGACTCACTGCAGCACTTTTCCATCCCACTCCTAACACCACTTTTCACATCCAATACCCACACTGCCACAGGCTCCAACAGCAGTAGTATAGGAAGGACATCACCCGTTGAATTATTTGTCATGGAGTCAGCCTTTCAGTATAAAACAGATCAGCTCCGGCATCGTAATAACACCAGCTTCTTGCATTCATTGTATTTATTTACGAGGTAATTACACTGTATGCTTGCCAGCTACGCTTCACTGATTTCACAAGCACTGGAGCTACACTAACTTTGCAAGACCACAAGTAAAATAAACTGAAACTCCTTTATTCTCTCTCCTATCCGTTTATAACTTTGCTTGGTACTCAGATGTTCTGGTATGTGCTCCTAGCAACAGCAGTTCCCTATTCCAGAGCTTTCTTACAGTACTTATTACACTAAATGCTTTAGCATACGAACTGAAATTGAATTACATAATTTAACAGTCACATAAATAAACATTTTGAAGAAAAAGAGAATACAAACTAATGCATAACTTTACAAAATACCTCCACACAACAGCAGGCTATCTGGCAATTCTGACATTTAACTGAAAATGCGAGAATAATTGGATGGTGAGGAATTGGAAAATGTGAGTGCGTTTAAGTACTTGGGTAGTGTGATGAGTAAGGATGGAGATTTGGAGGGTGAAGTGCTTGAAAGGGTACAGCAGGGAAGAAAGGTTGCTGGTTCTTTGAAAGCAGTGATAAGAAACAGGGAAGTGAGCATGGAAGTGAAAAAGTTACTACATGACAGTATTGTGATACCAACTCTAACGTATGGAAGTGAAGCTTGGATGTTGTTGGAAGGACACAAGTCAAGAGTGAGAGCAGTGGAAATGAGTTATTTAAGAGGAGTCTGTGGAGTCACATGGAGAGACAGGCTGATGTATGAGGATATAAAGGAGCGTTGTGGTGTGGATGTGGATGTGATAGGAAGCGTTATGAGGAACACACTGAGGTGGTTTGGCCATGTGGAGAGGATGGAGGGTGAAAGACTGACGAAGAGAGTGTATGTGAGTGAGGTGGAGGGGGGAAGAGGGAGGGGGAGGCCGAGGATGAGACGGAGGGATGGGGTGGAGAGGTATATGAGAGAGGGGGTTGTGAGTTGGGAGCAGGGCAGTGAAATGGCAGGGGACAGGGCGACTTGGAGGCGATTTGTTTGTGGCCACTCCAAACGGGATTGAGGCATCTGGCAATAGATAGATAGATAGAATTGGGTACCATCCAGTACCACACCGCTAACACTCCTGCTTCTTAACAATATTCATTGATCTGGAACTCTGTCTAAGCAGACTGTTGCTTTTAGTTAACTGGATATATTTTTGTATCATTTATTTAAGTTTTATTGATACAGGTGCTGAAAATGTTGCTGAACGCCCTTGGAATTGAGTGTGTTTGCCTGCACTCCATGATCCCACAAAAAGAGCGTCTCTCAGCTTTGGCTCGCTTCAAGTCATCACAGATTCGAGTCCTGGTTGCCACGGATGTAGCAAGCCGTGGTCTGGATATACCCCTGGTGAGTGTACGGTACTCATGAAGACTGTTGAAATAAACTCATTGATTCATTAGTCCACACTAAAGTTATTTACTGTCCCTCATTGCTAACTGAGTCAGTCTAGTGATGCTGTAATTTTTGTGTTTATTCTTGCACCTGCAGTTGATTTAATTCACTTTAACCCCCATCTGCTGGGTAACATCTATACATGTCACAATCAGGCTTTAGCGGGGCTGTCGGGTAGCAGCTATGCATGCAAGTGTCTTCCCGCCACCATTTGAACCAGCCGCCATTTCATCTTGGCACTAAAGGGTAGGGAGGGAGTCCATCTACAGCACACAAGTGAGAGTCAATCTGTCCCGTGCTTTTGCCAGGTGTACAATGATGTCTTCAGGTTCCTATTTGTCTGATTCCGTCCACACCACCTGTAGCCAATTGCATCATCCACCCCTGCCAAGCCTCTTTCCAAGGATGCTAGAAGACGACTCAGTGATAGTGCCATAAGGCATGCCATGGATGCAACAGTGTCTAGTTTATCTAGTAGTGACATTATCACGCTGAGAGCAAAGCCATAATCAGCGCTGCGAGCAGACTCAAGAACACATCCTGCTCTTGCGCCAAAAATTAGTTATTTTCCACACGTCATTACTCATCAATGCAATGACCAACAGACCTCGGGATACTTTCATTCGCAAGAGGAAGAGTTGGTGAGTAAAATGGTCGTTAATTCATTTCCCTAAGTGAAATACTTTCTGAGATGTTGATTTGAAAACAAGCAATTTTCAGTGGTTTCCGGGAAATTGCCATTAGTGAGGCAATGACTGTTAAAAATAGCCCGGCATTTGGGGGTTAAAGGAGATTTCTTGTTGTGAAGGAGTTAATGAGGGAAGTTATGACCTCACGGATTTCCATGTGGGTCTATTATTTCCTCTCCTAAATTGCATCACATGGCATTTTGCTGCATGCAACTTCATCTTACATTTGTACTCTTTTCATAGTCTAATACTGTAATGTTTTTTTGCATTTCTTTACTTGAAACTGTTCTTCATAGATCTGAAAAATTTTTCATCAGCAGTAAACATACTCATATAGCTACTGCTAACATTTTCCATTTCATCATTTATATAGCCTAAGAACATTGGTGGAGTTAAAACTAAGCCTTGAGGAACTCCGCGTGTTAATTTCCTCTGATCCAAGTAGTTTCCTCTACTTTAACAATTTTCCCTGAATACCATCTTTGTATTTGAGTTTCCAAATCAGCCTTTGGTGAAGTACCTTATCAAAAGCCTTTTAGAAGTCCAGGTAAACACAGTCAACCCATCCATCTCACTCTTTCTTGTACACTAAGATCTCAGTACATGTCAGTTCGATATGAGGTAACTCAGTAGAACGATGGACTAGAAGTTACACCTTGTTTTGCAATAACGATGAGGAACTCTGCTTATATTGTAATTTTGATGGCCATGTACAATAATCCCGTGCATACACAGTGCCTCCAATGTAGGCCAACTGTCAGATGTTTTACCCAAGATGTCCTCCCAGTATTTTCATTTGCTGTGAGCACCTCCATTTTGTTCCATTTTGTGCATGCAAGGCCAATGAAACACCATTGCTAATGCAGATGCACAATAAATAGAACAGTGAGCTATATTAAGTGGAAAGAAAACTTTTTTGTGTGAAATACTGAAACTTGTGACTTAGAAATCATGTCTGGCAAGGATGCCACCCGTAGTGGGAAGTGTGTTGCTACAGATGATGCCAAGGGCAAACTTAAGGGCTTTTTTTTTTTTTTTTTTTTTTTTTTTTAAAAGGTTATGTGGCCTGTGACCCCCTCCCTATTCCCTTTGAACCCGTGTCATATCAACCTTGGTATACAATAACTCATTGTGCAATGAGTTTTCCACCTGGTGTAACCCCATCACATACTGAGGCATGACTATAATTTCAGATACTCTTTCACAGAAACTTAGTGAATTCAAGTCACAAGATCTCCCAGCTCTGAACTCAAACTGTCTTGCACCTAACAGCCCATGATTTTTCAAGGTGTTTAGCCCATCTTCTCCTTATTAGTCTTTTAATTATTTTACATACTATGCTTGTATGAAACTGGTCTATAATGTAGTGGTCTTTTCCTGACCCCTGTCTTTAACAGTGGCACAATGTTTGCTGTTTTCCGTAACCTTGGTAGTTTGCCTTGTCTTAATTAGTGAATATTTTATGTAAAGGTTTACTTAATTATTTGCACTTTATTACCCAGCCAAATAATTTGTAGTCTTTACCATACACATCTCTTTTTTTTTTTTTACTATTATAGGTTCTTCATCAGTCAAACATTGTATCTTGTCCATTACTTTCATGTTGTAGTTCACATAGTTATAGAAAATCACAGGTTTCTTGCCACATTTGGGCACTGTCCCTCAAATCATGTTTAGGCATCCCTCCTTACAGCTGTCTATATTCATAGGTTGTACCTTGCATACGCCAGTCTGTTTTTATGTCTTCTGTATTTGTTCCACAACTGATTCTTTGTTTAGCAAAAAAGGATTTTGCATCAAGCCGTTTTTTTACTGATCATTTCTCCTTTGAATGTAGGTATGAGTTTCTGTGCTTCAGGTCAGTTTTGCTCTTTTGCAAACTGATTCACTGTAATCCTCTCTATTCCAAGCATTTGTGAATATTGACATATAAACTGTTCACTGCTACCACTTCAACCTGACTGTCATCCACCAAGCCTTGCTGCTCCCCTTCGTCTTCACTCAACAACACAGTAGCATCTGCAAACAACAGTACAGGGAGTTTCCAAACACTGTCCTCTCTCACCAGGGCCACTCCAACATCCGCTACCCTACCTTGTACCTCTTTTATTACCCCATCCATGTACAGATTGAACAACCATGGAGACATGACACATCCCTGTTTCAACCCAACCTTCAAAGAGAAAAATTCACTTAGTTCACCATCCACACGCACTGCAGCCTTAGCACCATCATACATACTCTTCACAGCATTTAACAACTTCCCATCTACTCCATATATTCTTTACTCTCCACAATCCTTGTCTATCCACCCTGTCATATGCTTTCTCCAAATCCATGAAAGCCGCATACAACTTCTTTCCCTTCTCTAGAAACTTTTCCATTAAAGATCTAAGAATGAATATCTGATCTACACAGCCTCTTCCCTTCCTAAAGCCTCCCTGTTCTTCTCCAACTAATTCCTCTGTTCTTTCTCTAACTCTATCAATAAGTATCCTACCATACACTTTTCCTATTATACTAAGAAGACAAATGCCCCTATGATTACCACACACTTCTTTTTCCCCTTTTCCATTGTACAAGGGAATAATTATACCTGACTTCCAATCCTCCAGGACTCTACCTTCCTCCCAGGCCAATCTGCACATCTTCCACATCCATTCTACTACTATCTCTCCCCCATGCTTCAGCATTTCACCTCACACTCCATCAATTCTTGGGGCTTTCCCCAATTTAACCTTCTTCATTGCTTCCACAACTTCTATCCTACTGATTTCTTCCTGTCTTCTCACCTCCCTCCTTCTCCCAGCCATTCCCCAGCGACTTATACTTGCATTACTTCCATCCTGTATGTTCAACAATTCCTTAAAGTGTTCTCACCATCTGCTTACTTTTCCTCCCTTCTCCACTAGTAATCTACCATTTTTATCTTTCACTCCCCTGCTAACCTCAATTCCACCCTGTCATACTCTCTTCACCTCTTTCCAGAACATATATATATATATATATATATATATATATATATATATATATATATATATATATATATATATATCAAATAGGTGGTAGGTGGGGGCACTCATCATCCACTCACTCGATGCAGTGTTGCTTTGGGTGTTTGCCCTTTCCTCTTTTCCTTCCTTCCTCTTCTGTCGTTCTTTCTTTCTTTCAGTCTTTCCTTTTCCTTCTGCCTAAGGGTGACTTTACACTCTATCTTCTGTCTTTCTTTCCTTCATTCTTTTCTCTTCCTTCTGCCCATGGGTGACTCTACGCTGAGTGACAAGCCAGTTGGCTTCCTGTACTACACTGGGTGGTAACCATGTAACCAACTTATGGCACCTGGTAGTTTAGTGGGTAATTAAGGCACTCCAGTCAGATTGAGCCTGTGTAGGTTTATATCCAGGGGGTGTTTGGGGTTTATTACTCACGTAATGCCACTCAGGGATGAGTGAGGTTGGTCACTCATCTTAAATGTCAGGACCAACTTGCCTAGCCCCGGACTCGTATGTTCCTCATGGAGCAACATAGGATTGGATGAGGGGTATATATATATATATATATATGGGAGAATGTTCATGGCTTTCCCCCCTCCATGATTACAGTATCTGGCCATAAACAGGTAGAGAAGGTTATAGTGAATCCAGCCTGTTGTTCTCAAAATGTTTTTCATGTTTGGAGTTTGGATGATAGTTTACTCTGGTTGAAACTGTTTCTCATTTGTGGTGTTCAGGTGGAGTTGGTAATCAATCACACCATCCCTAACCTGCCAAAGAACTACATTCACCGCGTGGGCCGAACAGCTCGAGCTGGACGATCGGGTCAGGCCATCTCCTTCATCACACCTCATGACATCAAGATTCTGCTGGCAATTGAGGCAGAAACTAGGAGGAAAATGACAGAACTAAAGGCTAGTGAAGGAGAACTAGTTGGTTACATAGACTAGTTGTAATTACTAGTGCTTTATAGTAGACTATATGGAATTTATGAGTTCATTACGCTTCTCATGGGGCAAAGTAGGACTGGATGATGGATGATGATGGATTTATGTGTAGTACAGAACAGCATTTCCATGTAATTTTGATTAGTTATTGAAAATAAATTTGATTTAAGTGGGGAAAAGTAAGTAAGATGGCTTTTTTTATTTTTTCACTCTTACTATAAAATTTGATATTAGTAAAACTTCCTGTATACTTCATTGTATAAAGGTATGAAACATTGAAGGAAGGAAGGAATAATGAAGAATTAGCACCAAGTCATAATATGGCTATATGGCACTGTAAGAGTAAAGAAAAAGTAAAGGCTGGAAGAAACACAGACATACTGTATCAAGAAGAGAGGTGGGACAGAAGAGCAGAAGAGGACAGTAAGCAGAGAAAGACTGGAGATAAAGGGCCCATTTAGTCACCTCTTATGACAAACAGGGATATTGGAGAAGTATTCTTTCCCCTCTCCCCTCCCCAGGGGATATGGAATCTTGAGTATCATTGTACTGTAGTTGGTATCCAGTAGGAAATAAAATACTCTACAAAGCTAGTTTAAAATGATCATCAGAAAAGCCATAAGGAAATGTGTATTATGAACTTGAGCTTTAAGTGTAATGTGATTGTATACAAATTAACAACATATTTTCAGATTGATGAAAGCACTGTGCGGAAGATCATGAAGCAGGTGAATGTGTCAAAAAGAGAGCAAGAGATCAGGCTGGACCAGTCAGACTTTGATGAACGTCGCAACATTAATAAACGAAAACGACTAATCATGGAGGGCAGGTCAGTCTTTGTCAGTGGAACTTTATGGCGTGAGACAATGCTGCAGCTTGTAATTGCAAAGTTTTATAATAAAAAGGTTTAGTGCAAATGAAACTGGTGAAGAGGATAGCCCACAGAGATGGGAGACACTCCATCTCTTCCATTATAGGCTGCCATGTGGTTAATTGTTTAGCAGTCAGGGCAGGCAGGTTCTGCAGTGCCACAAGTACAGCATCTGATCTCTTTATTACCTTCAAGACCGTGGACTGGGGCAGCTTTAAGGGCCTCAGTGATCCTGTTCACTCCCTGTCCCCCCCCCCCTTGTGGTGCTTAACAGTGTCTAATATCACATCAGAGGAAAGACTATGCCTTACCCTCAGCAGCATCAGTAATACCAAACTTTCCAATGGGGATAGCACCGTATATGATTTCAGAGTTATGAATTACATTTATTTCACACACAAAAAGTTCATCCTCAAAATACTGTCACCCGCAGCGCGATCCGTTGTGTACTTGCATGTTTTTTTTTTCTTTCTTTCTTTTTTTTTTTTAAGAAGGAATCAAAGGCCAGGAGCCCACAAATTGTTCCCTCCAAGTAAAAACAAAAACAAGATAACAGAGAGCCAAATTCAAGATCCATTAATTTTGAGATGCCTAGAAACACTGCATTTGAAACTGGAGATCATAGGCAGTAGGAAGTAGAGACAGAGGGAGACAGTTCCGGAGTTGACCTGTCGCATACGTGAAGGACTGGGAGTAACGGTTAACTCTTGCATTAGAGAGCTGGACAGAAAAGGGATGAGAGTTTGTCGCTGGATGGGTGCCATGCACCTGGTGTAGTGGTTGAGGGATGCAAGCAGACTGTTCTGAGGAGCAGTGACCATTGAAGTAGTAATAGGAAAGAGATAAAGCTGCACAGTGCGGCGAAGAGATGGAGGTTGAAGGGAGCCAGTAAGAGGAGAAGAGTTAATGAGACAAAAAGCCTTTGACTCCACCTTATTGAGAAGAGCTGTATGTAGGGAGCCTTCCCACACATGGGAGTTGTACTCTATACAGTGGTGAATAAAACCTGTGTATAAAGTCAACAACTGTGTACTGGTAAAGAAGGCATGGAGTCGGATTATCACACCTAATCTCTTGGAAGCAGATTGTACAAGGGAGGTAATATGATCTTAACAAGATAAATCCTGAGAGAATGAAACCCCAAGAATATATAAAGATAATGCAGGACTGAGTTGGATATTGTTAAAAATTAGAGGACATTCCTGCGGAAGATTTTGTTGGGTTGATAGATGTAAGAACTGAGGTTTTGATGCATTAAAAATAACAAGATTACTTTTACCCCAATCAGAGGTATGAGACAAGTCAGACATTAGGTATGCCATAACCTCATCCCTTGTTTTGTTGAAGTAACTGCTGAAATGGATGCTGTGGGAAACGAATGGAAAGGTGAAGGTCAGCATATGAGTGGACAAGGTTAGATGTACAGCTCAGAAGGTCATTGATGAATTAAAGGAAGAGAGTTGGTTATTGGACAGAGCCCTGAGGAACACTGCTGTTGATAGCTCTAGGAGAAGGATGGTGGCTTTCTACAACAGCATCTATAGAACGACCAGAAAGGAAACTTAGAGAGGTAGGGCAGTTTTGTAATTTAAGATTTATGCCAGACTCAGTCGAAAGCCTTTGAGATGTCAAGTGCACTGGCAAAGCTTTCACCAAAATCCCGAAAGGAGGATGACCAGGAGTCTGAAAGTTAGGTGAGAAGATCTCCAGTGATGCATCCCTGGAGGAACCCATGCTGATGATCAGAAAGAGTGTTGTAATAGGAAAGATGCTTTAAATTTTTTTTTTTTTAGAATAGACTCAAAAACTTTTGAAACACAGGATATTAAAGCAATAGGGCAATAGTCAGAAGGATGGGAATGGTCACCCTTCTTTGGGACAGGCTGAATGAGAGCAAGTTTCCAGCAAGAAGGAAAGGTACAAGTTGATAGACAAAGGTGAAAGAATTTACCTAGGCAGGGTGTAAGCACAGAAGCACAGTTCTTGAGGACAACAGGAGGGACCCCATCAGGCCAATATGCTTTGTTATTATTGAGGCCAGTGATGGCAGAAAATGCATCGATTGAAGAAATTTTCATGTTAGCCATGAGCAAGTTAAAAGGGGGAAGTGATGGAGGAACAGCACTGGAATCGTCTAAGGTGGAACTGGATGAGAAAGAGCAAAGAATTCTACTTTATCAGTCAAAGAAATAGCTGCAGAGCCATCGTAGTGGAAAAAAGGAGGGAAGGATGATGAGGTAAGGTTGTTAGAAAAGTTTTTTGGCAAGGTACCAGAAGGAGTGGGAAGAATTCAAGTTGAAGAATTCAGAGCATTTAGTACGAATGAAGTTATTTTTAGCAGTGCGAAGAACAGACTTAGTACAATTCAGGCAAGAATCATAAAAGAGATGAGATTCAGGGGTGGGTTGGCTCTTGTACCTTTTGTAAGCCTTCTCCCTGTGGACAGCATTAGAACAAGCATGATTTTTTTTTTTTTTTTTTTTTTTTTTTTTTTTTCCACCCCACAGGATGTGAAAAAGGAATGTGTGCTTCCATGCCCAAGAGAATAACCTTCATAATGCACAAGGCACACTCAGATGGCTGTCAGCCATGGAGGCAATAATCATTCCAGGGAAAATCAGAGAAGTACTGTCTGAGGGCCTCCCAATCAGCAGCTCCAAAGTGCCACAACCAACATTTCTTTAGAGGGTCCACAGGCCTTAACAGATCAATAGGACAGGTTAAGGTGATGAAGTTGTGATCAGAGAAGCCCAGCAGTGAGAAAAGATTACCAGTGTAAGCAGAAAGATTAGTTGTAAGGAAGAGGTCAAGTATGTTGGAACTCTCTCCAAAGCAGTCAGGGATACAGGTAGGGTGCTGCACAAGCTGCTTTGGGTCATTAAGGATAGAAAAGATGTAGGCATGTTCACCAGGTGGATCAGTGAAAGGAGAGGTAACAGTGATGGTGTTTCAATGGCCTTACAGAAACGAAAATGTTAGGTGACTCAGAGAACGCATGGGAGATGATCACAGGCATGGGACACATAAGCGAGTGGGCGGGTCTTCAAAGGGGTGGCACAGAAGAAGCTGCCTACGCAGAGGCCTGAGATGGGGGTACTGCACATATAAACTCTAGGTGGCCATCTTGGGTCAAACATCTGTCAGCTTGCATGCTTACCACATCTGCATGAGATTTTCATAGGTGGCCATCACAAAATTTCTAGTGAGTTCAAAGGCATTTTACCATCATTATTCCGAAAGTGGGTCAGACTTTTTGTTCATCATTATAGTGATTTATCACATAAAGTATCGAACAGATGTATAGCGAAGCCTGACTGTATATGGTTTGCGATGGTTTGTCCACGTGGAGAACAGAACAATTGGATGGGTTGGTAACAGTGATATATACCATAGGTAAATTGGCAAAGGGATGGAGGTAGACCATGAGTGAGGTAGTCAGATAAAGTTGAGGAGTGTCTGATATGGATTGAGGGACTGGTCTGAGTGTGAGATTGAGATATTGGTCAACTCCTTTAACAAATTATTGTGCAAGTGTGGATTGCAGCCATATCACAACGGCCTGTACAGTCAGTGGTCAGGTATCATTTAGTTGTACACATTCTTAATACTGTAGTTCTTTATAGCACCATGCAGTCAGTGCAGTCGTTATGCCACACTAGATACTTCTACCAAGATGTACCTTTAAAAAAAAGTAATATTTACAGAGATCCTGATGAGGAGGAGAAGAAGAAATTAAAACTCCTGAAGAAGAAAAGGAAAGTCCAGAAGCTTGAAAAGAAGAAACTGATAGAGGAGATGGAGATGAGTAGCAGTCAGGGCACAATTACACAAGAAAAGATAAAACTAAAAAGTACTGGCAGCAAGAAAAAAAAGAAAACCAACTCATAAATCTACAGCTTCCCATCATCTGCAGGGGTGACATTCTTGGAAACTTCCACTGATGCTGAATCTGTAAGTGTAAGAACTTTTAGTTAATGGAAATTAAGAGGTTTAGTTAATGTGCTACCTCACTGAAGAGGTAAAATAAGATTTTTAGAACAGACATGGTTAACATACCTTATTGATGACTTGGTGAAACATTTTTCATGCCTATATGCCAATTTTATAGATATCATTTGTGATAGGTGGTGGTGCTCACCATCTACTCACTCGATGTAGTGCTGCCCTCTGGTGGGTGCCCTTTCATTTCTTCCTTCCCTCCTCTTATGTCTTTTCTGTCTTTCTTCTTCCTTCTGTCTATGGGTGACCCTACACTGAGTGGCAAGCCATATGGTTTCCTGTACACCAAGAAACCATCTGTTATGCTGGGTGGTAGCCATATAACCAAGCTATGGTGCGTGGTGGTTTAGTGGGTAATGAAGACGCTCCAACCAAATTGAGCCTGGGTCGGTTTATATCCAAGGGGTGGTTAGGGTTTACTGCTCACATAATGCCACTCAGGGATGAGTGAGGCTGGTCACTGTCATCTTAAATGTCAGGACCAACTTGCCTAGCCCCAGGCCCCTGCACTCTTCATGGGGCAACACAGGATTAGATGATGTATGTATGTATATGTATCATTCTCCCTCCAGAAAGTCCACTCCTTCAGTGGATCTCATATGGACATAAAGATACAGATATGGACAGAAAAAGAGGCCACTTAGAGTAATACATGCTTTGATAGGAGTACACATGGAAGGCTGTGAAACATGATGTACGGAATATTTTTATACAGGTTATTGCTGAAACCACTTGTTAATAGTTAGACTGAGGGTGAAAATGCAATTTATCTTGTCATCCAATCCCATATTGTCCCATAGAGGCCTGAGGCTAACCTACATAGTACTGACATTTAAAGTGGGGCAGTCAGTCACATCTCAAGTGGCATTAGCAATAAACCCCAGTTACTCTTTTGATGTAAACCATTATAGGCCACATCCAGTTTGAGTGTCATAACCCACAAGACCACTAGTCATTCACTATTTTTTGGTTATGTGATTACCCATCTATCCGTGGCTAGATGCCATAATCCTGAATGGGGTGGCTGTTTGTTTTTAGCTGGTTATTTAATGGGGAGGGGCACTAGCCCTCAGCCAACCCACTTGTTGACACGTAGGGAACACATATGTTTTGGTTATATGGTAACCACCTAGCATTGTAAATAGTTTTGTGGCTTACAGAAAACAGTTAGGCTTGTCACTTAATGTAAAGCCCTCCGAAAAGGAAAGATGGGTAATAAAAAGTAATAGGACGGATGGGAGAAATAGGGAGAGAGGAGGGCAGACACAAATAGAATGATAAAGGTGGAAGAAGTTGGCAGCACTACATCAAGTGATTCTCCACCACCCAGCATAATACAGTTGTCGCCTATGGCGCGGACTTCCATGCCGCAGTTTTCTACGACATGGGGTGGGGGGGAACAACCACACATAAAATACCTATGGCACAGCAAGGTTTGAAACGCCTGAGCAAATTCCCATGGCGGTCCATGCGTTCCCTTGTTTGTAAACAAAGAAGATGGTGACCACTTCAGCTCCATACTACAAGTGCTCCAACTATGGACTTTTTTCTGTCTTATGAGGAGGTTAAACTTCACCAAATTCATTTTGTTAAGCAGTGAAACATTAAAGATTCTTTGGGTTTTGTGACTGGTTTATAGATTTGTTTGTAAAATCGTTATGAACGGGTTAGTGACGAAGCACCTAGCTCTGAGCTAAGACGAAGAATAATGCCTCCCATCATCATCATCACGTATATAAGAATGATTATTAATGTGTTAAATGTGAGTTTTGTTGACACTTGAGCATACAAACTTTATCAAATAAACTTCTTCAATCAGTGCTTGACGAGGCAGCCTCTGCCATCTTTAATGTTTTGGTCGATCAGCTGACTGACCAAAACATTAAAGATGGCAGAGGCTGCCTGGTCCAGCAATGATTGAAGAAGTTTATTTGATAAAGTTTGTATGCTCAAGTGTCAACAAAACTCACATTTAACACATTAATAATCATTCTTATATACGTGATGATGATGATGGGAGGCATTATACTTCGTCTTAGCTCAGAGATAGGTGCTTCGTCACTAACCCGGTCATAGCGGTTTTATGAACGACTGCATTGTGCCCAAGTAGACAGAAGGCTGATCACCCTCCTGTTTTTTGTGCCTATTGTTACATGTAATACATGCATTGACTGACTGCTTGATTGTGTGCCTGTGTAAAGTGGGGAAAAATGGGAAAAAGTGGGGTGAAAAGGGGGACTTTGGGCAAACATCCAGAACCAAATTCCATTTTTCCCATATGTTTAGTTATTTGTATGGCACGGTTTTCTATGGCGCGGGCTTGTTCCAGAACCGTAGCTGTGACTTAGGCCACTTGACTGTAACTGGTTTCTCAAGTAATGAGAAACAATGACTTCACTCATTGTGCAGTCAGCTGAAGGTAGTGCCACAATTAGTGAGTGGTATGAGTGATTATGTGGATAGGAGGAATGGTAAATTTGAGTGGATGATTGTGTAGATAGGAGGAATGTTAAATTTGGGTGGATGGCCAAAAAATGCAGCTGTTGGAAGTTTTTTACTGTACTGCTGCAGTTGTCAAAATGTATAATGTACATCTCATAAAATGTAGTAATGAATTACAATATGGCAGTTTATTGTTAACCCCTTACCCGCAGGCCGTCACGACCGTGACGTTCGTTACATAAGTACCGTACTGCGGGGCATCACATCCATGATCCAGGGATTTTTTAAAATCACCTGGGCTTTCAAGTGTGGTCTTGTATCATCTATCAGTACTGCCAATGTGTAGCTATAGGCAGCGCTGCTAGTACCGCTAGTACTCACATCCAGTGTTACCAATTTAGTCATTTTTCTGTGTTTGCCTTGCCTCCCCACCTGCCTAGCTACAGCCTGGCCGGGCAACACAACTCCGGCTGGTTTTTTCCATTCACTTTTTCCGTTGAAATGTTCCCTATGCCCTATTCTATCTATCTATCTATCTATTGCCAGATGCCTCAATCCCGTTTGG
This sequence comes from Coenobita brevimanus, assembly GCF_032717465.1. Classification (NCBI taxonomy): domain Eukaryota; kingdom Metazoa; phylum Arthropoda; class Malacostraca; order Decapoda; family Coenobitidae; genus Coenobita; species Coenobita brevimanus. The sequence goes on from NC_137018.1 coordinate 45,490,282, forward strand.
GGTGGCCACAAACAATTCGCCTCCACGTCGACCTGTCCCCCACCATTTCACTGCCCTGCTCCCAACTCACACCCCCCTCTCTCATATACCTCTCCACCCCATCCCTCCATCTCATCCTCGGCCTCCCCCTCCCTCTTCCCCCCTCCACCTCACTCACATACACTCTCTTCGCCAGTCTCTCACCCTCCATCCTCTCCACATGGCCAAACCACCTCAGTGTGTTCCTCATAACGCTTCCTATCACATCCACATCCACATCCACACCACAACGCTCCTTTATATTCTCATTCGTCAGCCTGTCTCTCCATGTGACTCCACAGGCTCCTCTTAAATAACTCATTTCCACTGCTCTCACTCTTGACTTGTGTCCTTCCCTATTCTCATACTAAAAAATATATATATATATATATATATATATATATATATATATAAAAGAGAAGAGGCTAATTGACTAGCCAGTTGCTTGCCTCATAATGGCATTACATTAGCAAGAAACCCCAATCACTCCTCAGAATTAACACCTATGGGCCACATCTAGCTGAAGCTCCTGAGCTCACTTGACCACCAGTATATTAAAAACTGTAAGAGTGCAGTGCAGCCAATGAACAAAATCTGCACATCATGAAGGTCGGTCTTGATTTCCCAGTGCATCAGAGAACAGTCCCATACAAAAGAAGTACTCAAATGGGACAGGGAAATTACTCTTGTAATAAGTTGTTGAACACTAACAATATTACTTGTGTATAACTATACTTAAATTATAAATGAATGATATAAAACATCTGGATAGAGATCAGAATGCAGAACAGTATCCTACATCTTCCAACCCCAAGTGAAGAATGAGGAAATTGGATAATGAACTAAAAGATCCCCATTTGAGATTTGTTGAGTAGTTGTTGAGTCCTGTGTTGTATTAGCTGCACTCCTTTGTTAAGCAGCTTACCACTTATTTTGTACAGATTTTAAAATATGGTTAATGTGATCAGCAATGTACTATTATGTACAAATACATTTTCAGACAAATGATGGCACATATATATAATCCACACTTAAAACTATGGCAAGTATTCTGATGGTTCAGATAATTTCCTTGATAATGAATAATCATTTATTTAAAATAACATCACAGCATACAACAAGATGGGGTCAGCACGGGACTGTCGGGGAACAATAACAATGTTGCTGGGTGGCATCTACTAGCCAGGTTTCCCCCACACTGTGTTTGTATACGTCTGCAAATTAGCAATGTGGCAAATTGCATTTTAATGCAGCAGTTTACTGAAATTTCTATACTTTCCAACTGCAAAGGATGAACTAAACAAACACAACACTTGACATGAGTGGATATAAAACACAGCATGTGATATACAATGATACAGTATACCAATGATTGTTGGATGGTTTACAGCATGTTGACATGACCTGAACTTAATGGTAATTTTATTTTATCTCCATGTAATATGAAGTACTATAACAGCAAGACAAATTATAGCTGCACCTGCATAAGATAGATGCACATTGTCTCATGACATTTACTCTCCCTGCAACATTTGCACTTAAAGCTTATTGCATACAACTTTTGATTCAGAGTAAAAAAAATATATAACTTGATTTTTATTAAAATGTGCCTGAATATTGAATGTGTAACTACACCTGAGAGAGAGAGAGAGAGAGAGAGAGATACTCCTTTCTGTGCCTACTGTTGCAGAATCACTTTCACTGGATATAAAAAAGATAACTGAAATTATCTAAATATTATATTTTGAATTCAAAACCTGAAATGTCATTAAACAAACTAGACCTAATATGATCAAAGAGTATCAAATAAGTTACAATGGTGTGGTAAGCGTTTGGCACTGAACAGATTATTAAAAATATTGACATTTCTAAATCAATTTATATGGAATTGCTCCTGCTTTCTGCTTAAAATTTTGCTCGCCATATGCGTTTTTAGGAGCATGAAAATGGTAAAACAATATCCACCAAAGATGAATCCAAGTTCTCTGATAACGCTATGCTTAATTAAACTAAGCTTTACTCTCTATACCACCCCATTCCCACAATGAAAGGAAAGGGAAAAAAAAAAAAAAAGACTACATATTTAATTCTGAAGAAAGTGCACTTCTGCTGAATGCCACATCCTGTATGTTAATGTTTGTTGGATGAGTGAGTTTCAGTGAAAAAGAAAGTGAGAACTATATACAGCAAACTTCACTCAATTTTATGTTAGTTATTAGCACATAACATTATGATGTTATTTAATTTTGTCTACATAATTAATGGATTACAGTAAGAATCTTTGGCTAGAATAACTACAGCCATATAGACTTAGTAAGAGCACTTTGAATACAACTACAGATTTAAGGTATCAACAAGACACCAAACGCATGGGACAACAGGTAACTATTTTCAAAATTATACTGCTGGACACTCCCTGGGAGAATATAAACAAGAGGATGAGATCCGCATTACACTAGAAATATTTACACCAAAATATTACAAATGTAACTGTAGCCACTGGCAGTCTGGTAACCCCCCAAGAATGAGAGATGACCAAAACAATAGTCCGCCCTCATTACAAGTTTGAGATGTGTTCCAAAAGAACACGGCTTTCTCCATACAACTGGCACTGTAAATTTGGGGAAACTGGCAAATCTGGAAAAGTAATAATGGAACTGCAAGTGGAAATTTTTGTTTAAATTACCGTAAAAAAAAAAAAAAATGACACTGAGGACTCAATGGACAAATGTAATGACATGAGTGGTGATTCAGCTGGTAAGTGCCTGTGCTGCCCCATCTTGTTCGTTCTAACAGTCACATTAACATACCGGTAAAAACCACTATGGCTGTCATAATAGTTTTGTTGCCGTTCTGGACAGTTGGCATGGTTCCTTAACCCACTGAGCCTGGGGACATCATTTCATTTAATTCTTGCCATCTCCTGATGAATTTAATCAGCTTATGAGATAAATTTTTTTAACTAGAGGGGTTATATATAACATTAATAAACCCCTTCAATAGAAGAGGCCTTTCCTCAGCTGAATAAAATTGCTTGGCAACAGCATGAACAAACTAAATTGACATCACCCAGATTCAAAGGGTTAAAGAGGTTAGTTTTTCATAATATCTTATTATTTACAACATTGGTGTGCATGAGGGCACGATTAAGGCGAGGCTACGGGAGATGAACTGGGTGGGTGTTTTTCTCCAGTTGGCTTGCATCTTCTCCAAACCTGAGCTTTAATTAAAATCTAAAAAGAGCAGGGCAGGATAGTAGAAAGTGTTGATGCATACTGCTGATTACAGTGGTGCACTTATTACCATGTTTCTGCTCACCTATTAATTCTATAACTGCCTTGAGGAAAAGTCACTGCTAGGGTCTCACACCACATGAAGACCAGTTGGCTGGTGTTAGGTAGTACAGGTATCCCTTGTTTATGATGACATTAGGTTACCTAAAACCCTACTGTTAAGATAATTAATCTTAAAATGAGGACATTGTAACTTGGGCTCAGTTGAGATATATTACCAGAAATCCCAACACTGGCCCTCTTGACTATTTTTACCTAACCCAAGTCCAAAACCTATCTAGTGTATAACCACCTGATATGCCACAGACTGCCACAATAAACCATTGTAAACAAATTATCAAGCATAAAACATGATGAAATCATAATACTGAAACACAAACGATAAGTCTGGGGAATATGTTAGGTCATCATCGTTTTCCTCCCCGAGGCTGGAGGACAGGTATTGCCAAGTGGCCTCTCGCTCTCTTGCATTCCCATTCTGGCCACTATTTAGATCTGGAAAGGAGGCCCACATTTCTTGAACAGTTCAATAGGTGGCTCTGACACTGTATCACCAGATGCTCAAGACTGATGCTTGGTCTTAGTGCAGTTATGACGGCATCAAGGAGGCTGTAAGCATGACATGTATGCTTTCGTATGTGCAACACACACATAAAGTGGCGATGCTAGAGGCGACCAGCTTAAAACTGTGCTTGCTAGTTGATTGCCAACACTTACACTGAGGCACATGTCACAGTAACATGTCAATCCCAGCAAGTCACGCTTCACAGTGGCATTCCTACTGGGGCTAAGGTCATGTTCTACAAAGAGGTTGATGTTTCATTCAAGTCTGCCCATATCTTGCTGAAGTTGGCTGACTGAGAGAGCTCTAAGTTGATCAAACTGTCACAGCTGAGGTCTTTAATGTGGCTGCTCAGAGGCTTCTGAATGTTAACCTGATTAGCCTCATCAAATCCAACCAGTGTGAACATCCAACACAACACTAAACCCCAAAATGAAGTGCACACACTCAGGCCATATCTTGTACCACATATCATTAAGTCTGTAACATCACATCCCGCACTGCACTGATGTTATCCATGACTTTTTTTGTCGCTGTAACTGTGTAAAAGTTCTCTGCTGGTTATGCTGTGCTCCCCATCAGTTTCACTCATGTCTACCAACGCAGGATGGAGATAATAAGCTTTAAAGATTATCACACCCTGGTCCATCAGCTGAATGAGTTCAGTGGTGTTGGATGGAAGGAACACCTCAATATTTTCAGCTCAATCATTCACCACTGGAAGGTATTCATGAACATTATCAACGAACTGTTTGGGGCTGTATCCCACTGCCTTCCTGAACACTTCAGGCATCTCTCATGCATCCTTTTCATCTGCACTTGCCATTTCCCCCACTGAAGTTATAGCTGCACAGGTGAGCTCAGGTTTTAAAGCACTCAAACTAACCTGTGCTAGCCTTGAATTCTTCAGAAGCAGCTTCTAGGCATTCACTGTCTAAATGTTAACTTGAGGTTTGTTCCCAGTTCATAAAATATCTGGTATAAATTCATCATTTTCATAACGTCTACACACCATTAAGCAAGAAGCGGTGCCAAGGCACAGCAAACCCATCCCCGGCAGTCATTTTAGTGCTGACGTATAAACACAACAGGATATCTAGTCAAAGATGTCACACACCATACTTGGAGTAAATCGGGTGAAAATTGACGATTTTATGCCCATTTGAAATTTTAGGCCCGACCCACCTGACTCTGACCCCCCTACCGCTAACTGGGGGGGTGACCCCCCTGATGTAATGAGGCATGCTATAGGATGCAGATTTGAAAGAAACACCTTTAGGTTTTGGTTTCATTCTGATATGACGAATTTGAAAGAGATATAGCTTTTTTTTTTTTTTTTTTTTTTTTTTTTTTTTTTTTTTTTTTTTTTTTTTTTTGGTGGGGGGGGTGGGTGGGTGGGGGGGGCACTACAGCCCAATTTGGCCCAAAATTTAATCAGATGATCAGAAGGTCATTGCCCATCATCCCTGTAATTTTGGTCAAAATCAAACCAGTAGTTTTTGCATAAAATTGTTAACTGACAGACAGATAGAATGAAAACAATTACCAAATAAAACCTACAGCAACTGAAGTGCACCTATTACAGGCAAATAGAACCATGGGCAAACCATTATCGAACCATTAGTTTAAGGTCTGCTGCTATGTGGGTAATTACAGCTAACTTTATAGGAAAGATTATGAGTATTATATATGCTATTCTTACAAGTTTCCCTCAGTACTGAAATTATTATAACCTAGTTGCCTACTATGCCATTCTTGTGTAGTATTTTGCAAGTTTTACAGCCTACTACTGTATCATTAACTACTGGAAAATCAAAATACTGTATAGGCTGTTCTCCAGTTCTCATAATGTACTGAAAGCTGCATTCACTCAAATTTATTTATGAGCTGGGGGAGGGCAATGAAATGGGAGGGGGCAGGACGACATAGAGGCGATATGTTTGTGGCCACCCCTTATGGGATTGAGGTGTCTGGCTATAGAAAAAAAAAAAAAAAAAAAAAAACAGGTAAACTTTATCAAATAGGCTACAGCAGTGCTGATAAATATTTGAAAATTAAGATGTGACCTAGCCAAACCTCAGCATGGAAAAAATCCAAGCAAAATGACAAATCTTTTTATTTTCTTCTCTTTGGTTTACATTGCCTTATTTCCTGAATCTGATTCAAAATTCAGCAATGTACTTGGCTGATTTTAAAATATTCAAAGGTGTGTACCATGGCCACAACCTGAGCCTGACTTTGTAGTGTGAAGCTCGAGCCTCAAATCACCATATACGCAAGCAAGACTGGCTGAGCCAGATATAAGCCATGGGCCTCTGGACTTGGGATTATCCCATGCCTGACTACCTAGTCAGATTCAAGGGTCATTCTAGCATTTGCCGAAGGGTTGCTTTACAATTCCCTGAAGCAAGGGAATCTAGACAACAATGCTATAGAAACACACATTCACTTGAGACTTCAAAATATAAATTATCATTTGCAACGACAAGCCTATGCTACGCAGATATTATAATACAGTGTTCTGATAGTCAATGATAAATAAATACATATTATCTTTCACAATGATGGTTCCAATGTTATGCAAACGCTACCATATGATCTAATAGTCAACAACTATTTTCCTGTACTTCTCACACATACCACTTGCTTCTTGTCACTTTGGAGTTCAAAAATTATGAACAGTCATTCAGAACTGAAATGCACACTTCATACTGTACTTAGAATACTGTACTGTTGTGTAATTATGGCACACTTTGATAACATTTCAACACATGAGGACAGTGGTGGTGATCGTGTGGGCTGGCTAATGTGTGACATTGTTTAAAGCATGTATTTTACATATCTCTCAGCGATTCTCACTTAAGAGCATCAAACATAATCAAATATCATTCGTGAGGATCATGTACAAATCATATTGATTATAATTATGGCATACTTTAACAATATTTGAGCATATGAAGAGTATGGTGGTGGTCAAGTGGGTTGGTTATTCAGCAACATTATTACAATCATAATGTTATATACATCTTTCAATTACTATCACTTTGGGCTTCAAACAATATCAATTATCATTCCCAGCAATAATGCATGGTGCATGTTTATCATAATTTGGGAACCCTCTTACACACTCACTGACACATCTGCCAGGTGGTGATGGTCCAAAGTGCTCAAGTGCATTTTTTGTTTTCACAATTACTGTTGATGCAAATCTTTCACAACAGAATTATCATTAACACAACCAAGCTCAAGGCAGAACAAAACACAATTGCTAGTGCTGAGGTAAATAGAATGACACAATACACAAAAGGTTACTTAGATCCAGATCGAAACCCACAATATTTGTTGTGAGCAGCTGGTTTTTGAGAGTGAGGTGCACAGTGGACTGCAAGTGTGGGCTTTGTAAACTGTGCAGGCTGGGAAATGCATAGCTGTGTATGGCTGGCATGCTGAATGAAAAGCAGAAATCTGAAATGCATGTGACCTACATTTTCCCTCCTCCCCATTTAAAAGCTATAATTTTGGTTAAAAAAGGAAAGAAAGAAAGAAAGAAAAAAAAAAGTTAACACTAACCAGATAAAAACAAATTAACATTACATGAATGAACATTAAATAAGGGATACCTGTAGCTTACAACTTTGTAGACTGGATAATGAACAGCTCACTATGACACAGTTACCCGTGTAGTCTAGAAATGCTTTAGACTACCAACACCCAGGAGCCAAACCACCACCTATTTCCCTGCATCTCAATGTGAAAGGGACCCTGGTGAAACACTGTCTACCTCAAGGGGGCACTAGATCCCTACACAGTGTATGTACTCTACTATACATGTAGGATGGTCTCACAGAATCAGTTAATTACCTGTGGTCAACTGGCCAGCTTGACCATACGGATCTGGGTTAAACAACAACAACAACAACAGCTCTTTGGTGTGAAATATTGGTTATAACTTCCTTTCAACCTAGGACAGGATTAGAGGGTGAGCAGAAACAATGGCTTGAGACTGGACCATTGTGGTTGACTCTGTTAACAAAAATGAAAAAATGGCATCTGTACAGCATTTCATGCCTACATGTCTTAGTTGGCAGTGTAGGCAGTTGCTATACAAAATATATATAAAGAAACCACATGACCAAGGAACAAGTGTGATAAAAACAGAAACACGAATATTACACTCTTGTGGAAAACCTGCAAGCCTGCAAACTCTGTAACCCCTTCAATATAGATTATTTTTTTTTATGCTATCTCCAAATTGTTTATTCAGCTCAGGAGAAACTTTGCACACTTGAAGGATTAAATACCTAAACTGCCTTCATTAAACCCTTCCCTAAGAGAAGCCTTTACAACCCTGAACAATATCCAATGGCAGCAAGATTAACATAATCAATCCGGTGATGTGTTTTTACAGTTTGTTTTTGCTACAATCAGTTGACTTTTTCTGACTTAGAAGAGTCCTTCAGACATGAAGGGGTTAAGAAAGGCTATGTCTAATACCTTCAGCTCTTGCACTCTCTCCAAGGCTTGGGGGGAGGGGAAAAAAAAAAAAAGTCCGGAGACAGCAAGAATAAACTAAGAAGGACATCAGCCAGAATCAGTAACAGCTAATCTCATAATACCCTTTTGTGGTGTAGGGATTTGAGGATAGGCTTCCTTGAACCAATAGTATCCTTCCCTTGCTCCTATTACATGATCAAAAAACATCCAGTCATCTTTTGAGGATCAAACATATGTAAAATTATCACTCTGACTGCAGCATTCTAACCACTAGACCATCTGGATTCAATAGGTTATTATGTGAAGGCCTTCAGCATATTGAAAGGGTTAAAATCATCTCCCAAGCACACCTCTGCTGCCACTCATCCCACCAGAGGTCACCCTGGCATTATATACATGTGCCCACCCACCTAGTTACAAGAATTCCTAGTCTGTGAAAAGATGAGTATGCTGACAATGAGGTGAGAAACACTAGATTTCATCAATGCAATGGATTGTATCTTTACAGTTAAGAAGGCTCCTTGGCACCTCTTCCTTACCAGTTAAAACCTGCAAATAGCACATTAATATTCAATGTTATTTATGCATATTATATCAATATCAAACTCATATAAATAACATGAAAAGAAAGAAGTGTAATATGCAAAATATATCGGTAAGAAAGACATACTGGAGACCCTCTTTTGCTGATGAAAATAGGGGCTAATGTTGCCATCATTTCTGACACTAGATGTTTTCACTGGGGCTCTCACCAACATTCCTCTTGACCTCCTGTAACACTACCTCAGTGACTAACCCTTTTACTGTGCCTGTTTTTACAAGATGAATAAAACTGTTCACTGTCAGTTGGAATTAAAATGCAAAATTTTTCATTCTCAGCCAAGATGTTAGTCAAGAAAAACACTTTGATTTCCAGGTTTTGCTTCAGCAAAGTAAAATCATCTGAGATTTGCCAAAATAAAAGGTAAAGTAGGTAATTCACAAGCAAAGAGTTAGGATTCAATGTGCAGTAGTTTTAGACCAGCATGGCACTTTTGCAAAGACTGCGTACAGCAGACCCTTGTTATACTATGAACTGACATGCAATGATTCATTAATACAATGACAAAAAATGTTTGGACCTTTTTTTTAAATATGATGGAATTTTTGCTTATATGATAGTTACGATTCCATACCAAACCTCGCTGGTCAATGTACAATCACTTTTTCACTTATATGATCACCCTCATGTAAGTCTAGTCACTGTTTGTTCAAAGCTGGCCTTGGTACTTGTCACTACTGCGTTAGTGTTGGTGATGGATCAATAGAATGGTGCTGTGTTCAAGCAGCAAGTGAAGTGCAGTTACGTGAGTTGGACACTTGTTTTTGGACTATGTTGGGTGGGAGACCCTTGGCCATATATGTATCCCCACTGAACCCATGCTATAAATGACTCAATATACTATGGTAAATGGTTATGTGATGGATTTTTTTTCCCCAAACACGTCCCCATCATAAAACAAGGGCATGTTGTACTACATATAATCATATATATATATAACATTAACACTATTCCCGGCCAATGACGTACCGACGCATCGTTTGTTGACCAACCGATTCCAGGCCAATGACGTACCGACGCGTCATTTGTTGACCAACTGATTCCGGGCCAATGACGCACTAGTGTGTCATTTGCTGGGGCAATTTTTCTTGGCTCAAATACACAGGCATCAAATATTCATTTCATTGGAAACTCACCCAGGAACGGGGTAGAAAAGCTATGCAAGGCTGGCCCACAATAGTGTTAATATAAACCTATCATTCGTTAAATTTCATTATACTGAATGCAAACCATTTTAGCCCATCTACACAAGTTAAGTATTCTGCAGTATTTGGTTTAACTCAAGGGTTTTCATTCTGTCCCTCATTTTTTAAGAGCCTTTAGCATTTTCTTTAATCACATAAGAACTGATATTCATAGTACACAGCAATGGATTTCTTCAAACATGAACAATTTCTGGGTTATTCTTCTAGTTGTTAGTTGTGTGGATATGTAAGTGCAGTGAGGTGTGAACTACCCTGCTCTGCCCATTCTTGCCTTATGCTTGACCAACCACACTTAACCCCTTCAATACCATGATCTATTCTCTGCTCCAGTCATATTAGTCTACACCAAATTAGAGTTACACTTGGCCATGAGTCTCACTCTTCCAAATCTACACATTCTCCATCACAAACTCCATCACATGTACCGGTAACTATAATTCTAATACGGAATGGTCTAAAGTTACAAGTGACGCAAGTGATGAGTTACAGAGAGGAAGAGTGAGCAGGCATGGAAGGATGTGATTTGTGGCCAAGATTTAGTGTGATCTGGAATGAAGTATACCTCCAGGTGAGTTTATGCAAGTCGGGATAGACTTGAGAGGTTTATGTAACTTTCACTGACCCCTCCAATATAAATGGTCTCCCCTAAGCTGAATAAAACTGGTAGTAAGAGGAAAGAAGCAATAAACACATCACCAGATAAGTGGGGTTAAGCACCTGGCCATTCACATATGCAATTATTCCTGTTCCTTTCTCTTCCTTATACTATCATTCTCCCACCCATTATTCTCTCCTGTTATCTGTTCCTCTTCTTAACTCGTTCAATCCAATGACCTGTATTTTATTTTCTTCTTGCCATCTCCAGATTTTATTGGTTAGAGAAAACCTCTATTAGTGGGAGGGGGTTAATGAAAGCGATATGTAACCCCTCCAGTTCAAAAAATAAATCCTAAAATGAATATAATGTCTGTTTATAGCAAGAAAATAATTCATATGGCATCAGAGTGAAGAGGCTACTGGCTCCATCCCTTCATACACCACATACCCAAACCACCAGGCCACCAAAAAAATTGAGGCAACATTTAACTCTCAACATTATTTATACAGAGCGACCATGCAGGGCTGCCATGAACCCTACTGCTAGGGATGAAATATATATACAATTGGGTGAAGATGTCGGCTAGGCTAAGTAAATGAATATGTTTATGTTGTCATCATCACGTTTCATGTATTTGTGTTCTATGAGCCACTCAAGTTGCTCCTTGATGAGCTTCTTACTGGGCAGGAACATGTTCTTGAGCATCTCCACCAGTTCAGTCTGCAGCTGCGCATTTGATATTTTCTTTCGCATCTTCAGAATCTTCACTATGGCCTCCTAGGATGGTAGAATATGGGAAAAATTAGGTTATTAATATATATGCTAACCAGAGGGATGGAGTTTCCTGGGGGGGAAAAAAAAAAAAAAAAAAAAAAAAAAAAATGCACAAATAGGTCAAGAAAGAGAAAAAATATACAGTACAGTACTATCATTATAGCTGCCCTTGATCTATTTACCATAAATGAAATCCTAAGGTGGGAAAGGTTTGGATGATGATGAAAATAGGGGACAAGGTTTTATGTTCATACTTCTCACGTCTTCTGTACACTGTACCTCTGTTTGGGCTTTCTAATTTTATGTGTGTAGAGCATGGGGTACTGTACTGGTATATGATGATGTCTGCAACAACATTATCTCAGCGCTGGCAGAGAGTTCCTGTTCTTCTCTGGTGTGCTCATTAACCTAAGTACTTGTTAGGAAGAATAAAGGCTGTATCAATATGTGGCTTATATCTCATTTGGACTTGCTGTTACCATATTTTCTGGTTACTAAAATGGTGGATGGGGGCACCCATCATCCACTCACTCAATGCAGAGATGCCATATGTTGGGAAATTATTGGAAGGTATTTTTTACATTTGAACAACTTTATTTTCACTGCATTTCTGTACTATTACTCATCAGTTTTATGTGTTTTTATTAACTTATAGCATAAACACCAGCAAAGATGATGGTATACAATTTATACCAATATAACCAATTTCTGGGAGCACATCTGGCCGTGGAATTTTATTTTTTGTGCCATGGAAGCAGCCATAACTCAGTGTCCCAGAAAGTGAACTGTTTTTGCAACCAACTTCAGTGATATTTTTTTTGGGGGGAGGGGGATTTTTGTCATTTATGCATTGCTTTCTTAGTGTCTAGCATTACACTGGATATTCCCATGTTTGTGTTGATGTCTAAATACAGCTGGAAGACTGAAGCACTGCTAAAATTAAGAAGGGTAGTGTACTTTTTTTTTTTTTTTAATGCATTGTTTTCTTACTGTTTAGCATTAATTTGGATATTTCTATGTGTATTCTGATGTCTAAATATGGCAGCAAGACTGGAGAACACTGCCAAAATTAGGAGGGGTCCTGTGCATATAGGAAGGATTTTTGTGTTTTAATTGTTGTTGTTTATGCAGTGTTTTCTTAGTGTTTAGGATTATATTGCATAATGCAATGTGTGTTTTCATCATCATCATCATCATCCGGACCTCCTTTCCCACCCTAAGGCAGGGTGAGGAGTAGAACGTCCAGACAGCCCAAATTTGCCAAACCCAATGGGCCAAGCTTCCATTCACTCACCATTCAAGCCCCTGGTCTAAAAAAAAGAGCTGAAAGACTGTAGAACACTGCCCAAATTAGGAGGGGTAGTGTACATTTTGGTAGGGATGTGCATGTTGGTAGTTTTTTTTTTTTTTTTTTTTTTTTTTTTTTTAAAGGAATACACTGCATATTCCAATGTTTTTTTTTTTTTTTTTTTTTTTTTTTTTTTTTTTTTTTTAAAAAGAGCCAAAAGACAGCAGACACTCCCAAAATTAGGAGGGATACTTTGCATATTGTTTTTTTATTGCTGTTGTTGTTTATGCATTGTTTTCTTAGTGTTATGTTGCATATTGCAATGTGTGTTTTGATATCTAAAAAGAGCCAAAACTCTGCAGAAAACTGCCAAAATTAGGAGGGGTACTGTACATATAGGTTGGGTATAGGTAGGGTTTGAGTACAGTATAGAATACTGCTCCATATCCGGACACTCCCCGTATCCTGGTATGCCTTTGGCTCTATTATGCTGGAGAATCGAGGGATTACTGTATGTGTATATATATATATATGTAACAACTTTGATGGAAGAGTTAAGAAGAAAGATGGGACTGGAGTGTACTGGTGTTGTGGTGAGTTGAGATAAATTGAGATGGTTTGGGCATATGGAGAGGATGAGGGATAACAATTAGGTGCAGAAAGTGAGAAGTGTAAAGGCTGGGGGTAGCGCTAAGAGAGGCAGACTGAAAAAAGACCTGGGACATGGTCACAGAGTGTGAACTCAGAGATAAGGAACTGAAAAGGGAGGCTTCCAGAGATCGAGCAGCATAGAGAGCCACCATTAGGTGATCAAGGCCGACGCATGCAAGCAAGTTGGTGCCTTTATAAACAAAACAAAACAAACCTGTGTACGGAGTATCCTGAGCTGAACAATACCTTCGTTGTCCTCCTCTTTGCTCTTCTCTGTGCTCAACTGCAGCCGCCCAATAAGGTTCACCTTGCCTCGCTTTTGGGGCTTGCCATTCTTACTGCAGGCAGAATTGATAGGCAAAATTAATGTGCAATGAACTCAAAGATCTTAAATCAAAATACATTCTTAACCCCTTCAATCCAGTGACATATTTTGCATTTTATTTTTGCCATCACCAGATTGTTATTCAATGCTTTGATTCAAAATACTGATGGGGTTTGTTCAGGGCTACATCTAACATATCCAGTTTGAAAACTCTCATAAGCTAAATATAACTGTCTCATAGTCGCAAGAATAAAACAGTACTGAGAGCCATTGCTGTGCGGCTTCATGCCAGCACAAGTACTGAATTCAGCAATTAGCTGGGTTCTGATTACACTTCAGTATATACTGTATGTATCTGTAAGCATTCTTCAACAACTGACCCCAAACAGCAGAAGTACTTATAAGAATAAGTCACTACAAGATGGCAACTTGAGACAATGAAACTAACATGGGTGCAAACTCTTGATTGACCCAGAAGAGTGTGTTTTCTGTGAAGTCCTTCGGTGACGTCACCTCCCCGGACATGCATAATACCTGTCGTTTCATCTTTGGGAAGGCCACTAACGACTGCAGAGAAAACAGACAACATTAGATTTTCTTTGGTAATATCAATTTTCTACATTATTAGCTATTATTGTCTGAAGTACAGTATATATACTTATTATCAACACTAATTTACATACAGGCAGAGTAGGTCCCCATTTTATATCGGGGATGAGTTGCTCAGTTCCAACTTTTTTTTCCTACACCTCTTGAGAGAAGGCATTAAACAAGAGGCAAGGGTACAAATTTTCGGGATCAGAGCAAAAAGCTTTACAAACCCATAGCGTGCGTCGTAGCTCTGGGTCTGGCAGTTCTGTGGCAAGTTTGAGGTTGTCGAAGGAGATTTTGTCGTGGGTGCGCTGGTTCCACGCAAACATTACTGCCATCTGAAAGGTTGTCACATCCAGGTCGAACCTTCCCATGTTATTTGAGAAAGTTATCTGTGGGTTACAAAAGAACAATTTTACCACTACAATATAATGTACCATAACTGACACCCCCATTTTACCAACTTTTATGTGTAAGGGACCAAAGCTTTGAGAAGGTGACCAGCATATTCTTCATAGTGCATTACATGAGTGATATACTTCCAGGGATCAAACTTATGCAAAGTCATCACTCTTACTGGGGTGCTTTAACCAATGGACCAACAACTGTTATTTTACTCTAGGTACTGACAGAAGGTTTTACTGAACTTAAGGGAGGTGAAACCATGACTCCAACGCCTTGAATGATGTCTTAATAAACTGTCTGGTCCGCTTCAATGGGCATTATGGTGACAGTTCTCTCATTTTCATATTTTCACAATTCATATCTGAATCCTACAACCCATCCATCATGGGGGGGGGGTCAGGATGATAATACTGATGGATCCTACCTCAGTCCATCTTTTAGGCAGAAGGAAAAAAGGGAAAAAATCCATCCATCATCCAATCCTACATTGCCCCATGAGAAGCGTAGGAGCCCGGGGCTAGGCAGTTGGTCCCGACATTTAAGATGAGAATGACCGGCCTCACTCATCCCTGAGTGGCATTGCATGAGCAATAAACCCCAACCACTCCTTGGATATAAACCTTCACTGGCTCAATCCGACTGGAGTGCAATAATTACCTACTAAACCACCAGGTGCCAAAATTTGGTTATATGGTTACCACCCAGCGTAGTAAATGGTTTCCTGGTGTCCAGGAAACCATTTGGCTTGTCACTCAGTGTAGAGTCACCCATAGACAGAAGGAAGAGGAAAGAATGAAGAAAAAGAGAGAAGAGGGAGTGTAAAGTCACCCACAAGCAGAAGGACAAGGAAAGAATGAAGGAAAGACAGAGGAGGATGGAAGGAAAGAAGGATGGAGGAGAGGAAAGGGCAGATACCCGACAGCAGCACTACATCGAGTGAGTGGATGGTAAGCGCCCCCACCTACCACAAATAAATAAATAAAAATGGCTAGGTAAATAACAAGGCTAGATTTGTCACAATCATCACTGCAATACAGTACTGAATACTTGGTTTGCTTCACTTCTAACTCATCTCTATTTCCATATCTGGTCTAGTCCAGTTCTTGTAATGCTGGTTCTGGCAATTCAGTCCCATAGGCTAACTCAATTAAAACTCAGCCAAATTCCAGTTCTAGGGAGGCAGACAAGAAAGACAGGTGAAAGTAATTTCTCCAAAATCTGGAATTAGCCTCCTGATCTAGTTCTGGTCTAGCAGATCATTTTTGGCAGATTTCATTTTGATTCCAGCTTTATGTGTCAGGTTCAAAAACAGACTGCATGAGTAACAAAAGTGACAAATCAGCATGACAATTTCTTTCTCCAACAAGCTACTCCTGCTAGAGTCTTAAAAAAATGCAGTGAAGAATATCCTCAAACTTCAAACCAGTAACAGCTAAACCAAATAACTAAATATTTCCCCCTCAGTAAATAGCTGTAGCCAATCCCACATTACCACGTCTCGATTTAGCTGCCCAAAGCTACGCAGGCATAGTCCCAAATACTCATTACCATTCTGACCATTCTTTCCCATCTATGGAAGGACCCAGAAAATAAAAGAAACTGAATGGACAACAGTGGCAGACTTATGTAATAGCATATCCAATGAAATATGCTACACAATCGCTCAATCATTCAAGCCACTAGAACCCTGACCCCATCTTACCGTGCCATTGGACATGTGATGGTGCCACTGGAGCTTGCGTCCCGAGTGCTTCTTGCGGTAAAAGTCCTCCACTTCAGGTATGAAGTCCTCCAGCTCCATGGGTAGACTCACCGCCACCCGGTCACTGCCCCGCGCCCAGGCACCCGCATTTAAGATCTTGATATTTAAGTTATCTGGAGGAAAAGGAGACGCAATGGTTAAAAGAAGGAGCGTAGACCACTGATGGGACTGGACAAGGCAGGCTGTAATCTTTATACCGTATTTTATTCTCACAATCTCCTGGCTTCTTCTAGACTATATTAATACTAAAATGGATAAAGATAATTAATAATAATAATAATAATGATCCATCAATCCATCATCCAATCCTATGTTGCCCTATGAGGAGCGAAGGAGCCTGGGGCAAGGCAAGTTGGTCCTGACATTTAAGATGATAGTGACCAGCCTCATTCATCTCTGAGTGGCATAATGTAAGCAACCAACCACACCTTGGATATAAACCTGCACAGGCTCAATCAAATAATAATAAATAATGATAATGATAATAATAATAATAATAATCTATCCATCCATCATCCAATCCTATGTTGCCCCATGAGGAGCGTAGAAGCCCGAGACTAGGCAAATTGGTCCTGACATTTAAGATGAGTGAATAATAATAATAATAAAAATAATAATAATAATAATACCGATAATTATAATTCCATCCATCATCCAATCCTATGTTTCCCCATGAGAAGCATAAGAGCCCGAGGCTAGGCAAGTTGGTCCTGACATTTAAGATAAGAGTGACCAGCCTCATTCATCCCGGAGTGGCATTACATGAGCAATAAACCCCAACCACCCCTTGGATATAAACCTTCACTGGCTCAATCCAACTGGAGTGCCATAATTACCCACTAAACCACCAGGCACTAAAATCTGGTTATGTGGTTACCAACCACTGTAGTAAATGGTTTCCTGGTGTACAGGAAACCATTTGGTTTGTCACTCAGTGCAGAGTCACCCACAGGCAAGGGGAAGAAGAAAGAATGAAGGAAAGAAAGACAGAAGAGGAAGCATAAAGTCACCCGTAGGCAGAAGGAAGAGGAAAGAATGAAGCAAAGAAAGACAGAAGAGGATGGAAGGAAAGAAGGATGGAGGAGAGGAAAGAGCAGACACCCGAGAGCAGCACTACACTGAGTGAGTGGATGGTGAGTGTCCCCACCACCACAAATAATAATAATAATAATCTGGTCTTTTGTTTATCAAAAGTGCTAGTTCTTCCAATAATGAATTCACTAGTGTGTGTGTGTGGGGGGGGGGGGGCAGAATTGGCAGCAACTTAAACCCTATAATCATCAGTCACAACTCCTCTCCTCAGATCACAGCCCTCTGAAAAGAGAAAAGCTTTTTAAGCTGTCCTTTAGACTAGGTAGATGTCAACTGCTTCATGGGTAATGGAAATTTATCATATAACCAAGAGGATGTAGTGGAGAAAGATGAACCTGAAAAAGATGACTGGTGAACAGCTCTAGGCTCATCAAGGCACAAGGGATCATCTTCATTTCATAATGCCACATCTGAGAGCACTAGCAAAAGTTTCTATACAATTTGACAGGATACTTCACCAATCTTCAGATCCTTGAAAGTAATAAGACACAGTTTGAATTCTATATTAACCTTTACTGGCAAAAAGTATAACTTAACTGGAGAAAAAGTAGTTGGGGTTCTTGGGGAAGGACAAAGATAAGCCTAACCGCCCTATGCAACACAGACTGAACCAGAAGACTAATCCATAATGGGGAAAAAAAAAAAAACTATGGACCAATGAATACCAGTGATAAGAGGAATTCTCCATTTAGAAACTGTTTTACAGAATACAGGTTTCTGATGTGCAGGTGACAACTTATGATAACTTGATTACAGTAATATATTCGTTATTTGTGTCAAGGAGAAATGTACACATATATTTCAAATAGAACAGACTGGATGAAGTTGTGACTCACCAATATTCTGAGCCAGGGCATTATCTGTGTCACCATCCTCTTTCTCAAAATAACAATGATTTATCTTTTATCACCAATGAATCTGTCTCCTCTATGCCATCCAGATCTTGCTATTGGACATTAGGGATTCCAGCTTATTCTTAATATTACTGTACACCAGGCCCTCCACATTCACGGATTCAACTTTTGCGGGCATCAAAGAGTTGTGAATTGCCCCTCTGTGGAGCCAAGACTGAATTTCATGGGTGGGGTGTGATTGGAAGGAGTTGAGGTGTATATATGTAGCTGATGACTTGCCTACACGTGTGTGGGCAAGTCATCTGCTATTTGTGATATTTTATGCCGCTTTCAGGTCCCAGATATGGTTTATTAAGTACAGCATGTGCACACTTGCTCACAGGGGGTTATTTGCGGCTGTAGAGGCATTTACGAGAGGGTGCACCAAACATTCGCGGAAATTCCTCATTCACAGGGGTCCGTCACTTAACCCCCACGAATGTGGAGGGCCTGGTGTATTAATCTTGGTCATCTTAACATAAAGCTGTGATACTGGAATAAAAATAACAGGACTCATCATGTGCATCAAGCAAAATGATAAACTACTAGTACCATATAAACTGTAAACAGAAGTAGACCTAAAACAGATTCCTGAGGGACTCCAATCAGAAGGGAAACTGAGTCTGAGCTGGCATGATCAATTACCACACTCTCAGATCTGTCACACAGGTACAACTTTAGGAAGAAAAGGGCATCATTGTAGATGACAAAAAAATCTGGATCATCCAGCAATTGTTCAGGGTCTACTGTGTCAAAGGCCAGAGAGTGATCTAACACAACCAGAAGAGAGGACATACCACTGCACGTGTTTTCCACTTATTATGACAGATGATGATGATAATGAATCTTTGTTAATGTAGTTTCAGTTGTGATATTTCCTACATGCCAAATGAACAGGAGGAACAACTCTGTTTCATTCATGCAGTGGTAGAGGTTGATTGAGTACACCTGCTAAATGATCTTAGACAAGAATGACAATTAGAAATAGGATGAGAATTGAACATGCTCTCAACATCAAGACCAGGCTTCTTAAGTGCTGTAGGGGCCTATGCAAGTAACGTTTCCTTGACTGCACAAAGTTACCTTCTAAGAAGCATTTATTTACTGTTTTACACAGAAAGCCTCCTGCATTTTTGTACACATCTAGCAGCTGTGACACATTAAGTGGATCATGTGGGCAAAATATTTTACTTAGATTGCTGATATAACATTTAATTTGATTAAAGGTGGAAGGATATGATGGATGAGTGTGTGAGGAAGAGAGGTATGGAAGTCGGTGAGGCTAGGGGACTGACAAGAGATCAAGCTGGCTGGATGAATGTTGTGAGAGGAAGTGCATGATCAGGGATTTGGCACCCCATTTTAACGTGACAGCGTCCAGACTGACTCTATCGGATACGTGTATGTGAAGCTACAGAATGTGGTGAAAGTTTTTGGCATATCAGACAGAGCCAGGAATCCAGGGGCTTGAATGATGAGTGAATGGAAGCATGGCCCATTGGACTGGGGAAGCTCAGGCTGTCTGGATGTGCTACTCCTCACTCTGCCCTAGGGTGGGAAAGGAGGTCTGGATGATGATGATGATGATCATTAACATCCATTGAATTAAATGATGTAAGCACATGAACCTCTTGTGCGTCGTTATTGGAATTCATATAAGAACTCCTCACTGAAAGAAATATTGTCCAATTCATTCCATATACGAGATATCTTAGTTGTGAAGAATGAAACAAAATCAGAAGGCTGCTGGACACTGGATAGAGAAAATGGTTTAATGATCACGTTTTCTGACCAATAAACTGCAGTCAGATTTTTTTTTTTATCACAGCCACATAAATCATCCTTATTTTGGCAACACTTTGCCTTTCAGATTTTTATAGGGTGAATGACAGCTCTTCTCATAGACACATAATGCAATTGAGTCAGTTTGGTCTGCTGAAAGTGCCATTTGCACTTTGCTTTCCTAGGATGTCTATGCAGACAGCTGATGGATGGACCAAACCACAGACAATTATCACATACAATGATTATTTTAACAGGACAATGATGGTCAATGACAGACTCAAGCTCATTATTATATATTCACTTCATCATCAGATGAAAGACGGAAAAAGTCAATGCAGTTTAAACACTGATCAACTTCGCAACAAATAACATCGCAGTCAATTTTCCTATAATTTCTGAGCCTGATAACCTTTTTATAAGCAGGGGGGTTTTGAGATTTCAAAACCAAATGTGATCAAAGCGTGATCAGAGATGAATGGGCCAACTGAATCAACCTGTACATCCACTAGCAACTGCAACCAACAGGGAATAATATTAAATTAAGAACATGTTCCAAGATGCGAGTCATTTGATGTTTGATCAGTCAGTTCAGGGAATTCAAAGAAAACTGTTTCAGCTGAGGATTGTCGATCCAGTAATTGAAATAACCACAAACAAGCAATCTCACAGATTTCACAGAAAATGCTTGTAGAAACTGACCAAACTCTTCTATGAAACCTTGATCAGTGCCTGGATGGCCTGGTCAATATACGATTGCAGTTCTAATAGTTTCCTGATGAAAATTTATTACTATTTCCACAAATTCAAAGGATGATAGGATAGAGTCCAAATTTATGTAAGAAATTTTCATGAATACCACTGAGTAGATGAGTGCTCCACTTCAGCCTGGGTGCTGAGCAGCAGGCCTGGAAGTACTTATACAGTCTTTGGCAAAGCAATGCGAACAATATTAACCCTATCAGGTTTCAGTCCCACTCAGATTACGTCTGTCCTAGAGGCAGCTGCTCTCACAATGACCCGCATCTTCGTGGCACAATATTTTCCTTTGATCAGTCTGTGTATATAACATTTCATGATGGAATACTGGCCTTGGTGTCATTTTGAAGCTTGGTGTCGTTTGTATTTTATCATAGTATGTTAAAAGAAAGAAGAACAAAGAAATTAAAAAGTCAAAATGATGAGCTGAATTTGGCAAAAACCAAAATCTTTATACCTTGCAGCTGAAAAATATTCAGGAAGAGTAAAACAGTAAAAGATATATAAACCTGGTTTGAACCATGCAAAACTACGATAAATTACCTTTACAATGATGTATAGTTTATGGCTATTTATGCATGTTATTGCATGGAAAAGGAAAAGAGAATAAGATGCACAGTTTGTATGATTCTTGGCCACACATTCGCTTAGCAATCTTTTTCTCTGATCGGTCTGTGTAAACATACTTTTCATGATAAAATGCTGGTTTTGGTGTCATTTTAAAACTAAATAGTTGTACTTTATTGTAGTAGGTTCAAAAAAGGAAGATAAAGAAAATAAAAAGTCAGTATGACGAGTTGAATTTAGGCAAAAACCAAAAATTTTATACCTTGTCACAGAAAAATATTTACCAAGAATAAAGTAATAAGGATACATAAATCTGGTCTGAATGGCAATGGGTGGAATATCTCAAATTTGTTATATGCTGATGATGCAGTACTACTTGCAAATACTGACCAAGATCTTGGTGGACTAGTGCAGAGTTTTGCTGATGTCTGTAAGAGTCATACCCTGAGAGTAAATGTAGAAAAGAGTAAAGTGATGGTTACCGAGAGAGAAGGTGACTCCCAGTGTGATGTTACAGTGAATGGAGAGAGACTGGAATTGGTGAAAGAGTTCAAATACTTGGGTACAGTGACAGAAAAGAGAGGAAAATGTGCAAAAGAAGTGGAAAGTAGAGAGACACAAGGAAGGAAAGTACAGCAGCTGGTGCAATGGTCTTGATATGAAACAGAGGCTTGAGTGTTGCAGCTGCATGAGGCTTACATGAAGGAGTGTTAGTGCCAACTTTAACATATGGATGTGAGACTATGGTGTGGCAAAATGAAAAGTCAAGAGTGAGAGCAGTGTAGATGGAATTGCTGAGGAATGTATGTGGAGTACAGACAGTGGATAGGATACGAAATAATGTGATTCGTGAAAGATGTGGAGTGAGGAAGTCTGTAAAGGCATATCTCAGCGAGGAAGGAGGAGGCGAGGTAGGCCAAGAAGGTGGAGGGAGATGGTGTATCAGTGTGTGAGAAACAGAGGTTTGGATGTCGGTGAGGCTAGGGGACTGACAAGAGATCAAGCAGGCTGGACAAATACTGTGAGGAGAAGCACATGATCAGGGATTTGGCACCCCTTTTAAATGTGACAGCGTCCAGATTGACTCTATCGGATATGTTTATGTGAAGCTACAGAATGTGATGAATGTTTTTGGCGTATCAGATAGAGCCAGGATTCCGGGTGCTTGAATGGCAAGAGAATGGAAGCGTGGCCCATAGGATTAGGCAAATCTGGGCTGTCTGGATGTTGCTACTCCTCACCTTGCCCTAGGGTGGGAAAGGAGGTCAGGATGATGATGATGACTGATGACTGATGATGATGATGATGATGATTGATGATGATTGACGACGACGACGATGATGACGACAATCATCATTATCATCATCATCATCATCATCATGAAATCTGGTTTGAACCATGCAAAACTACAATAAATTACCTTTACAATGATATACAGTTTATGGCTATTTATGCATGTTATTGCGCGGTAAAAGCGAAATTTTGTATGATTCTTGGCCACATATTCGCTTAGTAATCCTTTTCTTTGACCAGTCTGTGAAAATATACTTTTCAGAAAAGAATGCTGGTTTGGGTGTCACTTTGAAGCCGAACAGTTGTACTTTATCACAGTATGTTAAAAAAAAAGAAAACAATGAAAATAAAAAGTCAGTATGATGAGTTGAAGTTATGACACTTAAATGTGATTTACGATATGTTATAAGAGTATCTTAAAATGACGCGTGAACGTGTCATTGGAATCTCTGAGGTTGTGGATTTGAAATGACACGCAAACGTGTCATCGGAATCTCAACGGCTTCATATCAAATCCATACAACCAGGTTTCAATCAAATATAGAATGTCAAGCTGGAGGTGCTTTAGTTTCGGTAACACAGTCTATCTTATTACGGATGGGACAAATGTTAAAACGTGTCATTGGAATCTCTGAGGTTGTGGATTTGAAATGACACGCAAACGCGTCATCGGAATCTCAACGGCTTCATATCAAATCCATACAACCAGGTTTCAATCAAATATAGAATGTCAAGCTGGAGGTGCTTTAGTTTCGGTAACACAGTCTATCTTATTACGGATGGGACAAATGTTTAGAAGACCGATGTTTAACCAATTCAAGGGAGGGCTACTGTTAGTTTTTTAATGGACAAAGCTGGTGTTTCCTATTAACCTATTCCTATGGGAAACAATAATTGGACACACTCTACCAAATGCAAAACATGCAACTGACTAACAACTGGATTAACATGACTCATCCGAGCATTTGTGCTATTGTTTGGTTTTACAACTAGTACCTGCTGGGTATGAACACTCTTCTTTTTACTATGATTACTTATCACTATGATGTCTTTTGCTGAGTCTTTCTTGCCACCTTCAAGGTTCTTTCTAAGCACCTCAGTACATGTCTCTTTCGAAACTGGCTGGCAGTCCCTGGTGAAGAGACCTTTGTCTCCAGCACCCCTGATTTGCTCAAGATGCCCTTTATGGTCTCAAAGTTTGGCATTGTCACTTCCTCAACCAGATCCTTCTTGGTAATAGTGCAATTTCCTTCTTTGGTCAGGGTTTCATTTGCAGGTGTTACACACTTGCTGCAGAGCTAGGAAAAGGCCAGCTGGTGACTCTTTTTCATTCCTGTGTAATCACCTGTGTCAAGAACTTCACATATGAGGTGGAACCACTCGCTGCAGCATGCAAACTTCAGTGTTTGTGCAGTTTTAACTACAGGCTTACTTCAGTGAGAACAATGATGATTTTGGCTCATTTGAGGGAAAAAAAAACAAAAAAGCAAACAAATGGGGTAAACCAGGGCACCATCACTCTCATTAGTCCTACCCTAATTAAGGAAAAGAAAGGTAAAATCAGTGCAGATAAGAAAGAAAGAACTGAAGAAAAACAAGGAAAAGCTACTGGATGTTAAGCAGAACCCTCCCTGCTGGTTCCCCCCGCAGACATTAACTGTACTAACAGTGCACACCATGTGATGATGGAGATGGACTACCCTACCTCTTATGAAAATGGGTAGGGTTAGTTGCTAACAAAATAGCTTTTCCCAATAACAAATGGTAAAATGGATGGTCAAGCCTTGTGCAACTGCACATCTTGGATTTGCTTCGTTGGTTATGAAAAGTGCCACTCATCTCACCTGCTACACTAGACTTAGTTGTTGTTCTGATGGTCTCCTTAAACTGTTGGTTAAGATCTTCAGATACTTTGATGTCTTGGAACATTCGAGCCAGTTTGTTTACATAGTCTGCCGGCATCCCCACTTCTCGCAGCCTGCATGTGTCATAATGGGAGAGTCAGGCTGTAAACATTTCACTTTACAACCATCACTGATACAGAGTATCAAAATATTACCAATTATGATGTATTTTCAGGACAAGGACATTATCATGAAAAATATGTATGATCACCACACACCAAGTAATACTCATGAACCTAGGGTACTTCTTTTCACATTCACATTAGAAACATACCATAATACCCAAGAAATTCCAAAATATCCTCTAACACTTTTTAATGCACTCACATAATTCTTATGAAATGTCAGTGACAAGTGACAGACAGGCTAGACAATGACTGAAATTTATGGAACTACTGCTTATCAGTATTTTTCTCTCATCCAATTTGTCAATTCAAACAGCAAGCAACAGTATCCATTGCTTATCATAAAAAATACTGAAACTTGCAATATATTTGTTTGTGCACAGCCTTAGATATAAAACACCATTACCACCATCAACAACCACTTACCATTCAACCATATTCTCTTCTTTTTCAGAGTCTGCCGAGGTGTCTAGGATGAGGCGACGTGTGAGGTGGGCTTTGTGGTACCTCATGAACACATCTTTATTGCTCACATATTTCAAAACCAACAACTGTAGGGGGAGGGGGGGAAAGAAAGTCACCTTAAGACATGAGTAGAATAAAAAGGGGTGACTGAACGAGCAGATATGGAGGACATTTACAAGAAAATTATGGTATTTATATTAAGTGTTTCTGGAGAAAACAGACATTACAATCAGGTGACTGAGAAGACATGGCAAAATCAGCTCAATAGATATTACTGTAATAAAATTTTTCAAGTTAAAAATAGTCCAAAGTCTACAGACTGACATTATTTGTTCAAAACATAAATATGATGATGTATTTTAATGGCACATTTAGGAATAAGCAACAAGGGCAGACACAAACTGAATTCAAAATTTTACACTTAACATACAATGAAACAGACACAACATATTTTCACACAGAGATCTACTTCCTGCCTTCCAAGCTCAATTCTGCCCTTACTACTGGTAATCATGGTATCATTCCTAAAATGCTAAGTATGCCTTCACAAATGCATTATTATATTACAGTAGTAGTACTGTATCAATAAACACACAGTATTTTGCCTACAGCATTAAATTCCCACAATAATCAATCAAAACTGCATTACAGTGGTATATTATAGTAGAACTGGTAGTGTACTAAAATTATTTGTTTACAGGATCAAATTCCCTAAAAAAATTACTACTAACTCCTTTATACCACAGTATAAAAAAGATTATTTATATATTCCCTGTCTGATGTCAAATTCTACTGAATCCCAAATGGACACCACCTCTCCTTGAAATGACATAGGGATGTGGTGACCTGACTACAGCTGGCACCAGACTGGATTAACAGGACCATTTCCATCATAATCAGCCTATCAGATCTCAACTAAATGGGACCAGACTGAGAGGCTAATTCTGGAAAGTGTTATTCCTGGTAGGTGTCTATCTTCCCTCAACAAACTGTCATGAACCTCAAAAACATTAATGATTTCTACCTCTGCAAATGTAACATCAAGTAGTTCTTCACATAATCCCTTCAATCCCATGCTGTATTTTTGGCCAGCTCATGCCGCCCTTATAGTTAGTCACATTTTCTTGCGTGGTTTCTTGTTCAATTGTGGCAGGAACTTCTGCCCTTCAGAATTACCTGATTCTGACCAAACTTGGATGCAATGATCAGCCTATGACCCAGTTGTGTCTGCAAGCTTTTGGTTGCTAGGAAATTACTCACTGCTTAACAACAGCTGAAACAACGCTTTTTCGTACTCTTCACATTTTGAGCTATGGAAGCATTACTAATGGGCGTAGAAAGCTCTGACTTCTTTAGGCGTAATCTTGAGGTAATTCCCTATTGGGGCTATGTAATTCATTTCCTCTCTCTCCTCTAGTTTTCCAGTGGCAACCCTGTGAAGATCGGCCTCAGCGTCCCTAGCAACCAGTACCGGTTTTCAAAAATGTCCCCCTAGTTCCCCAGCGGCTCAATGGAATTGAATGAAACTTTGCATGTTTATAAACACTGACTAGAGCTGCAACTTTCTATTGAACACCTATATGCAACACTGGCCAGGGCAGAGGTCAAAGGTCATCAAATGCAAAATACGGTGAAAATAACAAATCACGACTATGCTCGCGTGAAATGATAAGGCTCTGAAGATCACTAAGCCAGGGCCATAATTCTTGGGTGGAATGTTGTACTGGAATACCTCCATACAAAAATGACATTAGTGTCGAAACTCACTTCCAGTCGCTGGTTGTGTCACCTAGAAACTGTACCTCTGGTGGGCCTTTCTGCAAATTTAAAGTTCCCTAGCTCCACTGTGAGTGGATGGGATTGAATGAGTACTACAAGTGTACTTCATACATGCATAATCTATGTCCACCATGTAAGGCGTCAAAGGTCATCATGTGCAGAAAATATGAAAAGTGTTAAAACTACAACCTTACTCGCGCAAAATGCTAAGGCTCCGAAGATTATTAAGTCAGGGCCATGATTCTTAGGTGAGATGTTGTCCTTCGGTACTGTCACACAGGAGTGCTTTTTCATACCGTTACTCACTTCTAGTAGCTGACAAAGCTTGGTCTGCTTAGAGCTGGCCATAGTCACTCACCGGCTTGTAAATTTTATTCTTGCTACGTTCAGACGATCTCGTTCAACTCAAAGACAGAAATATGGTTGTGATGGGGTTAACGGAGACTATTTTTAACCATGTTGCAACAACTGGTTTCTCTCAAATTAACACAATCAGGAGGCAGCAAGAACAATGTCACCAGATGAGTGGGGTTAATGGTACAGCGGCCTACGGCCAACATGTGTTTCTTTAGTACAGTACTAATAGCTTTTAGTAAGGAAGACACTCAAAATATTCAGCTAAAAAAAAAAAAAAGTTTGGTACAGAAAACTTACATTAGTGCAGTTTGTTTCCACAGATGTACATGAAATCTAAGGGGATGGGAGGAAGATCTATTATTCAGGGATTTTTGAGAGGTGCCACAGCCAAAGAGAACATGCACTGACTGGAAGATGTGACGTCACTGAGTGTCAGCCTCCTTGTACTTGGCAGCATGCTAACAACATCATAGCGTGCTGGATGGTACTTTTTTTTTTTTATCCTACCTCCCCTTAATTAGCAGGTGAACTTGCAATTTATGTGTTTGGCTCTCACTGTTTACAGCATTATGTGGATTCTTGTGCCTTAAATTTGAGCCTTGTCTTATGTAAATAATTTTCCCACAAGGTTTATTATTTGCTGAGTGTAGAATTAGTCCTGCATGCCTGTGTTGTTTGATGTAATACTGTAAGAGAGGCCACTGTACAGGTGGGCCAATGTCCATGGTCTGAAATACTGGATTAGGTATGTTTTCTCATCAGTTTTATCATGTTCTATTTATATATGATAGCCTACATTTTATAATACAGTAAAACCTCGAAATAACGGACTTCAATATAGCGGACTTCGCTTTTATTGGACTCGAGGAGCCAAGTGGACTAAATTCCTATGCATCAGGAAAAGCCCAATAAAGCCAGAAGCAGTCCGTCTCTTGGAATAAATGAATAAACAAATAAACAGAGGAGATACCATAACACTGGTCCCTCCTCTCTCTCTCTCTCTCTCCTCCTCCATTCCTTCCCTTCCTCTCCGTCTCTCCGGTGAGAAAGAGAGAGAGAGAGAGAGAATAAATACAGGAATGACAAGTGGCATAACAAATGAGGGAGATAGGCATAACCTTGGTCACTCCTCTCTCTCGCTCCTATATTCCCTCCCTCTCTCCGGAAGAGAGAGAGAGAGATAGGTGAAAGTGAATGAAAAAGTGAGGGTTAGTGAAGGTGAAAGTGAAGGTAGTGTGAGAGTGAAGGTGAAAGTAAAAGTGAAAGTGAAAGTGAATGTGAAGTGAAGGTGGAAGGTGAAAGTGAATGTGAAAGTGAAGTGAAGGTGGAAGGTGAAAGTGAGGGTGGTGATGGTGAAGTTGAACGTAAAAGTGAATGTGAAAGTGAAGGTGAAGTAAAAAGTGAAACTGAAAGTGAAGGTGAAAGTGAAAATGGAAGATGAAAGTGAAGATGAAGGTGAAAGTAAACGTGAAGGCGAAAGTGAGTGAAGTCAAAAGTGAGTGACAGTGAAAGCAAAGGTGAAAAGTGAAAGTGAGGGTGACAGTGAAGCTGGAAATGAATGAAAATGAAGTGAAAATGAAGGTGAAAATATATGAAAAAGTGAAGATGAAGGTGAAAGTGAAGGTGAAAGTAAAGGCTGAGAAAATGAAGGTGAAAGTGAAAGTGAAAATGAATGTAAACGTGATGATGAAGAAAGTAAAGGTCAAGAAAAGTTGAAAGAGAAAGTGAAGATGAAAAAGAAATTGAGGGTGAAATTGAAGGTGAAGGTGATGGTGAAAGTGAAGGTAAAGGTGTGAGTGGAGGTGGAGGTGAATGTGATAATAAAAGAAGGGAGGGTAAAAGTGAAGGTGAGTAAAAGTAATTGTAAAGGTAAATGTGAAAGTGAGAAAGTAAGGTTGCAAGTGAAGGTGAAATGGAAATTCAAAATGAGTGACAGTGAAGGTGAGTGTGAAGGTGAAGGTCAATGTGAAAGTGAGCATGGAAGTGAATATGAAAGTGAATATGAAAGTGAATGTGAATGTCAGAGTGAACTGAAAGTGAAGGTAAAAATGAATGGGAAGGTGAAGATGAAGGTGATGACGAGGACAAAAATATGTGAAGTAAAATGGAAGTGCCCAGTCCGGGGAGAGAGAGAGAGAGAGAATAAATGCATGAATGACAAGCGAGCCTCTGTGCATAACAGGAGGAGGAGGAAGTCCAGGGGGGAGTCCAGATGTCGCTTTTATCGGACTTTTGCTTTTTTCGGACTGGCTGGGCCCAAATTAGTCCGATATAGTGAGGTTATACTGTACAACTTCTGGTGTTGGAGCGGAACACCTTCACTTGGTGACATCAACATAATCAGTCAGTTCTGCTGTAACACAAAGGTACCTCAGTTCCCACCCTAACCCCTCAAAGGAAGATGGTGTACTGAAACAGAAAGGTAACTTTAGCATTCACAGGATGCACATTCAGCTGAGCCTTAGACCAAAACAACAACTATGTTCTCCATAACTGTATTTACCAGAGATGGACTAAATCATATTTCTCATCTGGATTCCACATCTGAAACCCACCACTCAGAACTGGGTTGCAAGCTACCTCATACCTTTTATAAAACAGGAGGTGGTTTGAGGGAGGGAGGAGGAACTGTATGTTGAGTTTCCACTCTCCTTTGAATAATGTCCCACGCCAGATTGAAGAGCAATTCTAAAGATCTCCTAAACTCTACAGGAAACTGAGTTATGATGATGATAATATCCATAGGCTGCATTATCAAATGATTTCTACTTACCACATCCTTTAATTTGCTTTCTATCTCATCAGCGGTTAGCTTTTTACTAAGTGGCGTCTTTCTTAGCAGCATATCACAGTAGTTGGCCAACAGCTCTGGACATTTAGATTCAGGTTGTGTTTTGTTACCTATACCTTTCTGAAATTTCAAGATCATAAGATTAGAATGTAAACAGGACCATACAAAAATGCTGGTAATCAACTATTACACATAATGTACAATAATGATGGCAGTTTGCTATTCCAATGAAAAATTTAGCAAAACTAACTGTACACTATACTAAAATTCTACAAGAAAATATAATGGATATCTACAGTAGTGCACTTATGACTAACAATTCAGCAAGACAAAGTGTTTTCATTAAACCATCCAAAATAAGCATGGAACTGTGTTCAGTACTAACCAAGAGATTTCAAACTTGAAGGTAACAATTTAAAAAAGTAAGTCAGCCACTTGCAAACGTTTGGCATGAGCACTGTTACAGTGGAACTGCTGATAAATTTACACTTTGAATCCCTCTAATTCACCAAATCCCTACCTTTACAAATTTACCCCACAGACTGCATTTAACCCCTGCCAGGTTGTAGACCTCTTAAGAGACACAATGAAAGTTTGCATGCTCCAAGCTGCAAGCCTCAAATGAGGTACAATTCACAATGGTTATAAAACAATAACTGAGGGGAGGTAAACTACCTTGCCAAGATTAACCCCAGCAGGGATTAAAAATCCTGCTAAATAATGGACTACACATTACTTTAACATAACCTCATATTTTTCAGTTCATTCTACCACCTATATTTTCCCTCAAAAGGATAAAGACTGGGATGACATTAAAATGTAATAGCTGATACAAATGACTGGAGGAAAAAAAAAAAAAAAAAAAGGGGGGGGGGGCTATAGGCTGCATTCCAGCTAGGGCTGTAACTGAGCCTTTGCTGAACCAACATAGTGGCGATTTTGACATTTATGAAATACCAAACTGATACCAATACTTGTCCTCTGAAGTGGGAAATCAGATATAAAAATAACCCTCATAAGATGAGGTCACAGAGTGTGCCTTCAAGGGTAAGTGATTGAACAAAGAGACTGCCAGATACTGTGCAGCATAGACAGCCGCCATTAAGTGATGAAGACTGATGCATGCAACCCTGTTGAAGCTTTTATTGATGATACAATAATCAATACAATACACTGACACCTTGCTTTAAAGAACAATTTTATACCACACTTCAAATTCAGTGGATCCCATGACCCTACTAGATAGCTTTGGTTCCGGTACTATTGGGAGAACATCCAGTGACCTACTGGGCAAATTTGTTAAAGACCAAACCCAGGCCTGGTATTTCCTTTTCTCAGCATTATTATCTGTTGAAATGAGGGTCAACATTAGTTCTGTACAGTATTGCTTATTGATCTATCAAATATCAAGGAACAATGGTCAAACTCATGCTGTACAATACTTATTTACTGATGTCCTAACTTGTCCTACATGGGGTACCTGTCAGACCATCTTTCATATACAGTATACTGACCCTAGGTCCAGTATAGTGGGTCCCTGTTGTATGCCTTATATAATGAAGTATCAGATATACCATCCAACTTTTCCCCAATTAGTCCATTACAACAAAGTCTATCTGTGCTCTATTACCTCCCCCCCCTCCATCTTTTACAGTAAGATGTTAGTTTGTGTGTTATGTTGATCACTTGCAAACTATTGTGTAGCCTAATGAATGACCAGTCTTCCAGCATACCACCCTCTGTAAGAAAGTGCACTGACATTGTTTTCCTGCAAAGCAGACAACTCTGCTTTGATTCCCGGAAAGCAGATGACTCTGACTAGACAGCAGTGAGTCAATCACTAATGAAAGTTATGTCTTATATGAACAGTTAACCGACTGCCATATTTAGTAATATTCAAGCACTGAATAAGATGTCCAAGAATAGATTTAAAAAAAAAAATAATAATAATAATAAAGTACAAATTCACTGATTACAATAAATACTGACATAGCCTAGTTGGGATGAAGTTATTCAAGGGAGTACTGTTTCCATACACATAAAAGTAAATACCAGAGCTGGGCACCACAAACGGAAATTCACTTCCACAATGCAAATCAAAAAAACCCAAAAAAGTACCTTCCGCAACCACAAATCTACAAACTTTTTCAAATTTGCAGTTCCACAAATGCAAACCATTTGTATCCCTTTCAGTACCATGGCATCAGTTTCATTTTATTCAGGATACCATTAGAGGATATTCTTAAGTTTAGGAGGATATTTTTTGTCAAGGGGTTAAAAATCATCCCTAATTACTCATCGGCTCTAACCCACTGAGCCGTGGCTCAGTGGGTTAGAGCGCTCCGCTCTGACCGAAGGGTCGGAGGATCGAATCCACCCAAGGGTCATTGGTAGACATCAGGAAGGGCATCCGGTCATAAAATGCTACACGCTCCAAACCAAAGTCCTCTACCCAGGGGCAACGCCTTAGCCCTTATCCAAAAAAGGGGTACCTGGTGTAAAACTCACTCTTTTATTTTGACTAATAACAGGTAACTTTATGATATTTGGAAATTGTCTCATGCACTGAATGGGATATATAAAATTATATTTATAGAAAAACTAAAATAAATCTCCCCCCCTCGCTCATTCTTGAAATCTGCTAATTCTTAACGTCTTCTTGAAAATGACATTTACCCATAATTGTGTAGCCTATGAACCACTGATACTGTAATGCATTACCCATAAATGTTTCTTGTTAGATCTGTTTTCCTGTTGTTTTTAGCTGTACACCTGTACCAGCTCTTGTGTGATTCGTCAGCGTAATGGCGGGAAGGCACAGTCCTAAGTGTTTAACTAAACCTAACCTAACCTAGTTTAACTGTACCTAACAAGTTAACCAAACCTAACCTAACCTACAGTTGGGAAATTAGGAAATGAAATCCATCTTTGAGTACGCAGATTAAGTTTCTTTCATTGTGCCAGAAACAATCGTAGGTATGGCTTAACAACTTAACCCCTCAATGGCCGTGGGCTCAGAAATTTACGTGCACCCCTGGCCAGCCCCGGAACAATTTTCTAAGAGTTCTAAAATCATTTTCTTTTTCTCACATATGTGAAGAGAATCGTCTGGTGCACCCAGCAATGTGTTTTTTAGCTGCCTAAACCTATTCTGTGATTCATAGAAGAATTCATAAAACTACAGTGCATGTGCCATAAGGGCAAAAACATCTGAGACCTGACTGCTTGGGATGGTATCGTAGGGTCGTGTAAACACACCAGTGACCTTCGTTCCTTTCCCATAATTGTTCATAGTTTTTTATAGCTCGTGCTAACTCAACGTCACTGACACCGGTACTGTAAGGGGTTGTTCAATGCCGGAGGTTATTAACCCGTGGATTGCGAGCCACAACTCAGGCTGGGTAGCATCATGTTATGAGCCACAGCTCAGGCTGTGCTAACCTTCCAGTGGCCGTGCATCACCACTAACTACTCCACCCTACGCAAACTTATGCATGGCACTACCATGGAGAGAGACATTTTTTCTTTTTCACCAGATGATGCCCTGGATGTTTATCTTCAAGTTTATCATTTAAAAAAAAAAAAAAAAAAAAAAAAAAAAAAAAAAAATCCAATTTTTGCGAACCACGGGTGGGATAAAAACAGGTAATTGCGCAATCCACAGGCTAAGGGGTTAATGGAATTCATCATTGTTTGCATCAATATTCTCTCTTTCACATATACAAACAAAAACAAACAATATTGTGAGCATTAAATGTATGTATAGCTTTCAGCAGAAAGACCTTACCAACTCAGTTCACATTCCTCCAGTTTATTTTCTGCATTTATCTGGCCATTTTTTTTTTTTTTTATGAAGAACTTGCTAATTAGTGAAGTTGTTAATTATAAGTTTGGCAATTATGGGGTTTGGTAGTATTTTAAATATTATTATATCAGACTGTTTTTACTACAAAACAAAGGTAAATCATTCACCACTGTAGATAAATGAATTAAAACTGTACACTTCACAGCGTACACTTGACAAGTTGACACACCAGTCCACCTCTATTCCTCGGCTCTAACCTCCTCAGTCCTCACTCTTCAGTCACAGTCAGACTCCTCCAACAACTTAGACAACTCCAACTTGGGCAGGTCCATGTTGCCCATCAAAACCACTCAGAGCTCAAAGAGGTCTGGCTGGATTGTGGTAAGGTTTGCATTTGTGTACATACTTCCGCAAATGCAATACCGCCAATTTGCATAAAATGTTGCAAATGCAAATCCGCAAACAAAATAACACTTTCACAACTGCAGAATCTGTGGTGTGCAGAAGTAATGGCGGGAGTGCCCAGCTCTGGTAAGTACTAGGGTTTTTTAAAGGATTAATATGATGGAAAACTCACCACACTTGGTCATTTAAAAACAGCACTTGAAAAAGGTATATTTCCAATGGATCAACATAAGTGCCTACCAAAGTATGAATTTTTACATGAATACATTAACTACTATACTATACAGGCTATGAGAAGGATGCTGACAATTTATGATTCCACTAAAGCTGATTATGGCCACTGAAAACTCAACACTCCAGCTTCATAAACTTGATCATGAAGTATATTAGTATATAATGCTCGGAAAGCTAAGTTGTTTGTTAGCTATACAGTGATCTCTTGGTTTTTGAGCACTTGATTAAGGCCGTTTTCATTATCTCTGCAAGATGAAAATCTGCACTCCTGCTGTTATAGCACATCTTTTGGCTCAAAACATAATTATCAAGCACATGACCTGGTTTCTGTCAACAATGATGGTGCAGCATCTGTGACTTCTGATGGCTCAGAGGGATTCAAAGATGAGGCCCTACTTAAGGAGTTAATCCCAGGTGGGGGAGACCATCCCCTAGCCTAGGAATCCCTTACCTCATGACCATCTCAGCTCTGTCTATGTGAAGTGTTTCTTCTTTACCGTGCCAATTTCATCACTTTGTGTTAACCTAACCATGCCTATATGTGTTTCTGAAAGGGAAAATTTGAGATTGCACTTGGGATGCCAGGTACCAATTAGGGCACATCCTATAGGTTTTGTGATTCTGTTATTGAGCAATTCCATTATCATGCACCATGATCAATACCTATTATACACAGTAACCAAGAGATCATTGTATAACATGCCTTAAATTATGAAAGACCTGCCATCAATGCATTTATACAGGTAAGTTGATGAATCATTTTAAAACATGACATCTCAGAAGTTTAACATTTAAGTCCCAACACTGGATTTTTTACTGTTTGGTGAAGCAACCATAACTTGCCTTATTTTGTTTACCATAAGAATATTCAGCTCTTTAACTTTCATTTTCATAAAATAATTTGTCTATAGCTAATAGCTAAAATAAAAGGGGAAATATAGGATATGACAGAGTATGGTCCAAAGGAGTGCTATGAGTTTTTAGATCTCGCCCATACTGAGCCAATCACTCCTTTCTTCTGCTACATACTGGTATTCCATCTCTGGATCTTTCTCTGTGACTTCTGTGAAGATCTGGTTGTTTGCAGTTATCGGTGTGTGTGTGTATAATGTACATATATATAGATAGATAGACAGATAGACAGATATCCATCCATCCATCGTCCAATCCTATGTCGTCCCATAGAGAAATGTAGGAACCTGGGGCTAGGCAAATTGGTCCCATCATTTAAGATGAGAATGACCAGCCTCACTCATCCCTGCGTGGCATTACGTGAGCAATAAACCCCAACCACCCCTTTGGATACAAACCTACACTAAACCACAAGGCACCGTAATTTGGTTCTACGGTTACCACCCAGAGTAGTAAATGGTTTCCTGATGTACAGGAAACCATGTGGCTTGTCACTCAGTGTAGTGACCCAAGGGCAGAAGAGGAAAGAATGAAGGAAAGAAAGACACAAGTCACCATGATGTCACAGCAGAAAAAGGGAGATGAAAGAGAGAAGGAAAGAAAAAATCCAACTCTGCATGAACTACAAGCTTGTCTCATCTGCACCTTGCACTGAAGATCAGTAAACAACAACACAAAGTTATGAAATGAGATTGTATTTATGAAAAAATGTAACTCAACTGTGCTCAAAGCACTTACATCATTAATTACAAGCAGAGTTAATGATCGTAACACTCTTGACTGGTAAGCACAATGTGGAGTTGTGGACAGCCATTCACTTTGTTAATAGCTATCAGATACATTAATGATTACTGAAAGAATGTGATGTATATGGCACAGTCCACAATTTAGAAAATATGGGTCAGAAATCCAACCAGTATGAGAAGTTTGTATAGCAAAATAAGCCAATTCTGATAAGGTACGGAGTATCAGCAAATTTTACCATGTTGTTTCCAGTATTAGTTGGCTCTGGCTTCCAATTTACATCACTAGTCCCAGCTAAGAGTGCTTCGTTCACTACCAGCTTCAACCAATCACATACGAACTTGAGACAGAACGTGTATCATCGACACATACCGTTTTACTGGGTAGCTCTAACTTGAAGACCTGAGTATCATTGACTACTTGTTTATATGCTTTATCTCGGGCAGTTAAGAAGCGAGGGTCTTCACTAAATGCATCCGTTACCAGGCGACTGAACCTCTGGAACAGATCTAGTAGCTTCTCCACATACTGTTCAGAATCCTGGAAGGAAAATTGTCAAAATTAAATATAATCATTGAGGCATACAAATGCCAGTGAGGATCACTGTCCTGCTTTTGCATATTGCTAAGATATAAGTGATACAGATATGCACTGACAGTGACACATATCAATCTTATTTTCACAATAAAATATGAAAGAACACAAATGAACTAAATATTATGAACCGTGTCATTTTATGGACTGATTAATGATGTCCAGTAAATTAAAGTCTGTAGTTGCTTTACTACAAAACAGTATAGTACTATGGCTGCAACAAGCATAAAGCCAAACTGCATTTCATCAATTTATATTTTCCATATCATGTTCTCTGAAATAGCCTAAACAACTTTTCTCTTTCTCTGGACTAACAGCTTTAGTCTCCTGTGGTCACCAAACTGAAATGCCATGTATGTATGTGTAAGCCTTTTTTCAACCATTAACCCCTTAACCGCGGGGCGTCACTTTCGTGATGGTCGGACGCAAGGGATCATACCACGGGGCGTCACTTTTGTGATTCTGTGTTATTTTGAATTCGCCTGAGCTTTCAAGTGGTGGCTTGTATCATCTGTCAGTACTGCCAGTGTCCAGCTATAGTAAGCGCTGCTAATGTCATCTGCACTCCCATCCATTGTTGACAATTTAGCCATTTTTCCACCGTCCTTGACTCCCATCCTTACCACCCCTACATTACCCTCTCCTCCCGCCTGCCCAGCCGCGCCGTGCTACACAAATCCTGCCCGGATTTTTCCACTGATTTCATCCATTGAAATCTGTCCTATGCCCTATTCTTATACAAAATAATATATATAAAAAAAGAGAAAAGATAATTGATACTGCCATACACCTGGAATGGGCTAATTATCACCTGGCAACACCCAACGTGCACTCGTTCATTAATTTTCCCTGTTTCTTTCCCCTTGAAATATGCCACATGAACCATATAACCAACCCATACGTGCTCCCTATGTGTCAACACGTGGGTTGGTGGAGGGTTAGTGTCCCTCCCTGTAAAACCAATAACTCAAAGTCAAATGGCCACCCCTTACAGGATTATGGTGTCTGGCAATAGATAGATAGATAGACCTATTCTCGTAATAAATATACTGTATATGTTAGAAAGGAAGGGAGAAGCCTAAGTGATATTTACATTCACCTGGAACTACCTAATTTATTATGTACTGTCTAGATTTCCTGCAAATCATTCCACAGTATATAAATTAGCAGCTGTCACCATGCTGACATTGTCAACCCTTCCCTGCCCATAATACGCCACATCATTCAGTTTACTGTCGTCTTTCGAGGTGAAACCACGTCGGATTTGCGTCCCTCCATATCCGCCGCTTCTGAGCCCACTGCAAAGGGCCCTGCAACCTCTACCCCTACTAAACCTCGTGTGGGAAGGGGTAAAGGACTATGTGACTCAGCTGTGGAATGTGAACTGGCTAATTTATCCATGATAATGATGAACAGTGACTAAGATCTTTCTGGTGAATCGTGTGATAAGCCAGTGGAGGAAATGATGACAAAAACTCCCAGTACAAGTGCTTCAGTGTCCCAAGTTCGTCCTGGCTCCAAGGGAAAGGAGCTCTTAGTTACTGCAAGTGACAGTGCATAACATAGTGTGAATAAAACAGAAATATAAATAATGTAAATAAAATACTGCAGAAAATGTACATAGAAATGTAAATAATTACTAATATATGAATATGAGTATAAATACTTGGAGTAATGACAGTGAAAGTGAAAACTTTGCTCTCTACGCCAGATTACTGAACGAGAAAGTGAATGCCTGGAGTGAAAATAAACTACTAGTAGTGAAGGAAACTTATGGATAAATATTGTATACCGGTATATAAATAAGTGTAATAAAGTACTAGGAATATAAAGTGTGAGTGTGTTTACAATAAATGACAGCTCTGCCTCAGAATACCAGCGGGAAACGAGCGCGGGTGGAAATCTCGTGTGCTCGTAATTTACATTGATTTCACAGTGTTTTTTTTGGATTCCAAACTACTTGAAATTCACAGAATAATGTTTGTAGTGATAATATCAGGCAGTGGTAACCATATTACGGGGTATCGGGAAGTGTAAAGTGGAGACTTTGTTACCCAACTTCAGAAGTCTCCACAAGTCCTATGGTAGTTGACAAAGGCTCAACAAACATCCCAGGAGAAAGCTGAAGGTATGTGCCATATGCATATATAATTATAATATTCTAGGACTAATAACTGATTTTTGGAAAATATTTTTAAAAAGTTAGTCGGAGCGCAATTATCCCCGCGGGACGGGCACGGCGCGCTTCCAACATCCCTGCATTTAAGGGGTTAATGGCATCAGCAGTGATAATGGATGTCATGTAGTTCTAGCACCACTGGTGTGCCACCAACAGGTGAACTGTATACAGTACTTTGTTCATAAACATTCATTATCGCACTTTTCATCCAATCACCTGGCACTGTCTTCTATGGATGCAATGAACTGTTACCAATCTCAAATCTACATCAGCTGACTCTCTCGACATTTTTGCAACTACCTTAACCACAATACAGACCTGAGTGATGGTGTCTGCGGCTGCCACCATGTCAGCAAGGCCGGCATAGACGATGTGTTTCTCCAGGGCATCAAGCATTGGCTGTATACCATCTGGCACTCTGTCCATCAACTTAAACATAAGCTGTAATTCTGGAGAGGATGGAGGGAAGATAAGTGAATGACAATACATCTTAATCATTAATTTTAGTTACATCCATCCATCATTCAATCCTACGTTGCCCCATGAGGAACGTAGGAGCCCGGGGCTAGGCAAGTTGGTCCTGACATTTAAGATAAGAGTGACCAGCCTCACTCATCCCTGAGTGGCAATACGTGAGCAATAAACCCCAACCACCCCTTGGATATAAATCTTCACCGGCTCAATCAGACTGGAGCTCTGTAATTACCCAATAAACCACCAGGTGCCAAAATTTGGTTATATGGGTACCACCCAGCGTAGTAAATGGTTTCCTGTTGTACAGGAAACCATTTGGCTTGTCACTCAGTGTAGAGTCACCTACGAGCAGAAGGAAGAGGAAAGAATAAAGGAAAGAAAGACAGAAGAGGGAGTGTAAAGTCACCCGTAGGCAAAAGGAAGAGGAAAGAATGAAGGAGAGAAAGAAAGAAGAGGATGGAAGAGAGGAAAGAGCAGACACCCGAGCGCAGCACTACAATGAGTGAGTGGATGGTGAGCGCCCCCACCTACCACAAAGTTTCATCTTTATCTCTGCAGTGAAGTATCATACTCAGGTCAAGTACAATAAAAGACAATAATATGTGGTGAATTACAATGGCACTATCCAACATCTGAGGGAACTAATGGCAATGCATACTGAGTCACTCTACAAATCAGAGCAAGAGTTTACACCAACTCTTACTATTTAACTCTCTTACCCCCAAAACTGTTGCTTCTACAAAACAGTCTCATGTTATTCCACATCGATCCAGAAATGGGCCATCAATAGTTCTTCCATCTCACCAAACTCATCGCTTTGTTTATGAGGCTCCAACATACTTGCATGCGTCAGTCTTGGTCACCTAAAGGCAGCTCTTGATGCTGCCCATTCTCTGGCAGCCTCCCTATTCAGTCCCTTATCCCTGGGGTTACACTCTATGACCTTGTCCCAGGTCTTTTTTTCAGTTTGCCTCTCACAACCCTATCCCCAAAGTTCACACTTATCACTTTCTACACCCAACTGTCATCCACCACTCTCTCAATATGCCCAAACCATCTCAACCTACCCCTCCTCATTCCAGTCCCATCCTTTTTCTCAACTCTTCCATTGTAAACCCAGCCCCTCCAGGCCTGTCATTCAAGGATGCTCAACATATCCATCTAATCTTTATCATTTCTGTACATCTGAGCCTACAAATATCCTCTTCCTTTACTGTCCAGGTGTCACTACCATACAGCATTACACTCCTAACACACGTTGCATGCAAAGATCCCTTAGCACAGATAAAGCCCTCTCAACGTCAGGAAAGGCAACAGCTCCCTGAACTTCTTCCAACCACTCCTCACTCTAGCCACAGAGCTAGCTCCAGCCCCACCTCCTGCGCATGAACTAACATGTTTCCCAAGTAACAAAACTTCCCCACACTCATGAGACTCACATGCAAGATCAATCCTTCATGCTGACAATCTCCACATGCTCTCCCCAACTCACTGCACACAAAATCAGCATTATCTCACAGTCTATCTATAATACCACTAGTCCACTACATCTCTTATGCACCCAGTTATCACAAATACTGCACAAGATGGAATTACTTCCCACACCCTTGTGTCACGCTCCTCTGAAATGTCTGCTTGCATCTCCCCATTACGGCAGGTGCAAAGCACCTGTCTAGCAGCAAACTCTCATCCCTTTTCTGTCCCACTCTCTAATGCAATGGTTAAACATTACTTCCAGTCCTTCACGTACGCAACAGGTCAACTCTGGAACTGTCTTCCTGTGTCTGTATTTCCTACTATCTATGACCTTCAGTCTCTCAGACACAATGTGTCTGGGCATCTCAAAATGAACTGATCTTGAATTTAGCTGTTATCTTGTTTTTTCTTGGAGGAGAAAACCTTGCGGACTTCTAGCCTTTGGTTTCTTCTTCCTTATTAAAAAGAAAAAAAAAAAATGCATATGGCCACCCTCCCTCTTCTTTGACAACACTGTCACTAGCCCTAGATACCATCACTTTTTTATCTACTGTACTATTATAAAGGGTCTGAACAACAGGGAACTGGTACATTACTGTTACCTTCAAAGACTGTAAATACTTGTCTAATTCAAGCAGGGCGTTCTTACATGTATAATGGGGTATATATACATATATATAAAAAAAGGGAATTGTTGTTATTAACCCAAGTCTGTCTGGCCATGCAGACACATCCAGTGGAGGCAGGTAACTACCCCTGCAGGGCCATCCCACGCAGTGGACCAATACTCCCTTGTGGCTGACAGCACCCTGCCAAGGTGTGGAACAGGGAAAAGTGTGGATGTTTGGTTCCTGGGTGGATGCCACATTTCCATCTCTCCACCCAGTTAACAGGGCCATCCTAGTATGTTCCACTTCACCCCATGCTCTGGTTATATGGATACCACCCAGCATTATAAATGGTTCCCTAGGTTACAGTACACCATTAGACTTGTCACTCAGTGTAAAGCCACCTGAAGTGGAAAGAAAAGTAATAAAATGTAACAGGAAGGATATGGAGAAGAATGAGGAGAGGAGCAGACACAGAAACAGAATAATAAAGGTTAAGGAAGAAGTTGGCAGCACTATATCAGGAGTGGCTAATGGCTGCTACCATCCATTCATCCATCATCCAAACCTGTGTTGCCCCATGAGAAGCATAGAAACCTGGGGTTAGGCAAGTTGGTCCTGACATTTAAGAAGAGAGTAACCAGCTACACTCATCCCTGAGTGGCATCACGTGACCAATAAACCCTGACCACCCCTTGGATATGAACCGACACAGGCTTAATCCAGTTGGAGCGCCTTAATTACCTAGTAAAACACCAGGTGCCCCTAGTTTGATTATATGGTTATCACCCAGCATGGTAAATGGTTTCCTGGTGTACATGAAACCATTTGGCTTGTTACTCAGTGTAGAGTCACATGCAGACAGAAGGAAGAGGTAAGAATGAAACAAGAGGAAGGAAGAAAGAATGAAGGAAAGAAAAGAGTAAAGGCCAGCCACCCGAGAGCAGCACTACATCGAGTGAGTGGATGGTGAGTGCCCCCACCTACCACCAACCCCACCTACCACTAAAAACTATAGTGAAAAAAAAAAAAAAAATTCATCCATCCATCATCCAATCCTACACTGCCCCATGAGAAGTGTAGGAGCCCGGGTAGGCAATTGGTCCTGATATTTAAGATGAGAGTGCCCAGCCTCACTCATCCCTGAGCGGCATTACGTGAGCAATAAACCCCAACCACCCCTTAGATAAATACCTTCACCGGCTCAATCCGATTGGAGCGCAATATTTACCCAATAAACCACCAGACACCAAAATTTGGATATATGGTTACCACCCAGCATAGTAAATGGTTTCCTGGTGTACAGGAAACCATTTGGCTTGTCACTCAGTGTAGACATCACCCACAGGCAGAAGGAAGAGGAAAGAATGAAGGAAAAAAAGAAGAGGGAGTGTACAGTCACCCGTAGGCAGAAGGACGAGGAAAGACTGAAGGAAAGAAAGACAGAAGAGGATGGAAGGAAAGATGGACAGAGGAGAGAAAAGGGCAGACACCCAAGAGCCGCACGACATCAAGTTAGTGGATGATGAGTGCCACCACTTAAAAAAAAAAAAAAAAAAAAAGTGAAATCACAAACCAAAAAAGTGAAAAAAGCTAATCTCATTTCACTCCTTTGAAGTTTAGGAGTCTCCTGAGATTAAGGTACTGCAGTCCACTATATGTAAGAGTAAATAACCAGTCAACTTCCCTTACTAGAAATCTATCTATCTATCTATCTATAGCCCGACGCCCTAATCCCGCAAAGGGTGGCCGCAGACAAAACGCCTCCAAGTCGCTCTGTCACCCACCATTTGACTACCCTCCCCCCAACTCACCCCCCCCTCCCTCATATACCTCTCAACTCCATCCCTCCACCTCATCCTCAGTCTACCCCTCCCTCCACCTCACCTACATTCACACGCTTAGTCAGTCTTTCATTCTCCATTCTCTTC
Source organism: Coenobita brevimanus (assembly GCF_032717465.1). NCBI lineage: Eukaryota > Metazoa > Arthropoda > Malacostraca > Decapoda > Coenobitidae > Coenobita > Coenobita brevimanus. The sequence continues at coordinate 45,534,018 of NC_137018.1, forward strand.
ACATGTCCAAACCACCTCAGTGTATTTCTCCTAATCTTCTCAACCACATCCACATCCACCCCACAACGTTCCTTCACTTCTTAATTCGTCAACCTGTCTCTCCATGTCACTCCACGTGCTCCTCTCAAGTAACTCATTTCCACTGTTCTCACTCTTGACTTGTTCCCCTCTTGCAAGGTCCACGCCTCGCTTCCATACGTCAGGGTAGGGATCACAATACTATCATGCAGTGACTTCATAACTTCCATACTCACCTCCCTATTTCTCATCACTGCTTTCAGTGTACCAACAACCTTCCTTCCCTGCTGTACCCTTTCACGCACTTCATCCCCCAAAGTTCCATCCTTACTCATCACACTACCCAAGTACTTGAATGCACTCACATTCTCCATATCCTCACCATCCAACCTCACTGCACACTCTGTGACTTTATTCCTCTCAAACACCATAACTTTACTTTTGTTTACATTAACTTTCAGATTCCTCCTCCTACACACTGTCCCAAATTCATTCACCAAACCTTGCAACTCCCATTCATCTTCACTCAACAATACTGTATCATCAGCAAACAGCAACACCGGAAGCTTCCAAATCTCACCCTCATTCATTAGAGCCACCCCAACATCCACTGCCCTACCCTGCACCTCCTTTACAACCCCATCCATGTATATATTAAACAGCCAAGGAGACATCACACAACCCTGTTTCAGTCCCACATTGAGATCAAAGAACTCACTCAGCTCACCATCCACTCGCACCGTAGCCCTAGCTCCCTCGTACATATTCTTCACAGCACTCAACAATTTCCCCTCCACTCCATATATTCTTAATATCTTCCACATAACTTGCCTACCTACTGTATTCTGTCATAAGCTTTCTCCATCTCCATGAAGGCAGCATACACTTTCTTTCCCTTCTCTAAATACTTCTCCACTAAACATCTTAGAACAAATATCTGATCTACACACCCTTTTCCCTTCCTAAATCCCCCTTGTTCTTCTCCAACTAGCTCCTCTGGCATATGCCTAACCCTATCAATGAGTATTCTACCATATATTTTACCAGTCACACTAAGAAGGCAAATACCCCTATGGTTACCACATACTTCTCTCTCCCCTTTTCCTTTGTATAAAGGAACAATTATACCTGATTTCCAGTCCTCTGGAACCCTTCTCTCTTCCCAAGCCAATCTACACAACTGCCATATCCACTCCACAACAATCACACCCCCATACCTAAGCATTTCACCACACACTCCATCAATTCCTGGGGCCTTTCCCAACTTAATCTTCTTCATCGCTTCCACTACTTCCACCCTACTGATCTCTTCCTCCCTCCTCTCATCTCTTCTTCTCCCAGCCATTCCCCAACCACTTATACTCGCACTGCTCTCACTCTCTACGTTCAACAAATCCTCAAAGTGCTCCTTCCATCTCCTCAATTTCTCCCTCTTCTCCACCAACAATCTATTATTCCTATCTTTCACACCCCTACTATTTCCCCTTTCACACTGCCTTACTTTCTTTACCTCCTTCCAAAACAATTTCTTACTCTCCCTCCATTTCACACTCAGATTCCTCCCAAACTCTCCATCCACTTTCTTCTTACTCTCCTTCACCAGTCTCTTAACCTCCCTTCTCCTGCTCACATATACCTCTCTCTTCTCTCTCCCATCTTCTCCCCTACCTCTACTCGCTAACCATTCACTATATGCCTTCTTTTGTTCCACAGCTCATTTCACTTCATCATTCCACCATGCTGTCCCTTGCACACCCTTGCATCTCCTTCTCACTCCACAAACCGCCTCACAAGCTGCACCTATCTCTTCCGTGAATATCTTACATTCGTCTTCCACCCCTTCCATCTGCTCTAGCTCATACCTTCCCAATCTTTCTTCCACTATGCTCTTATACTCTGTCATTTTCTCACTATCTTGCAATTTCTCCACTCTTCTCACAGGAGCTGCTTCCTCCTGTCTTCCCCTATGTCTCCTCAACCACTTTCTTTGCAGCTCTACCTTGGCCATCACTAAGTGATGGTCCGAGACTTCATTCCCCCACCCTCTCCACACTCTTGCATCCAACACTAGTCTTCTCATTCGCTCATCCACACACACGTAGTCTATCATTGCCTTTCATTCAACAAGTTCACTATCCATCCTCCTCATTACTCTCCATGTATACCGGTGGATCATCTTATGACGAAAGTTGGTGTTGGCTATTGCCAACTCCTTACAAGCACAGATGTCCACCAAAGCACTAACATTCCCATCTACTTCAGCCGGCACACCCCACTGACCAACCACTCCATCCACTCATACATTCCCAACTTTGCCATTCATGTCTCCAATCAACGGCACTCTCTCGCTCCTCTCCAATACATGAGTGAAAAGCTTCCAGTCACTTCTTGGGAATCAATCTATGGAAGGCCATCAATCCAATGAGGGCATTCTAACTACATAAAGGAAAAACTTATATAAATACATACTGTCTGTCTCATTGTAGTTGATCATAGCCGGACATTCAGCAAGTATCGTGTCCCTAAACGTTGTTACAAGTACCTCCACGCAGCACTCTTTCAACTGCAAGTACAGGGAAAGGATGACCAGTTTTAAAGGATGAAGTATGGTTTAAAATGTTTAGTTTTCCTTTTTATCTAAGACAGAATGATGTTCATGTATTGTTCAAAGACAATACTAGGTTTACAGCAGTGGCCAATTGACCCCCTGAATTCAGTTATGTATTTCTTAATATTGCAGTCACATGATGATTTTATATAATTCAGGAAAGACTTCAAACCTGAAGAGTTAATTACAGCTTTCATTAATCTGTCCCACTGGAAATCTCAACTAAACTGCATTAAAATTTCCTGGAAATGCATGTGTATACTAAAAAAAATACCTCACTTGGCTCCATGGGTAAAGTATTCTTACCACTGTCATCTGCAGCAAGCTGTTTCTACCACCATTGCCTGAAGACCAAAAATAGTGAAAGGATGTACTACTATTACTTCTGCCAGAAACATAACCCATGAGCAAAGGACTCTGAAGGGGCATTATCTATTATGAAGATTGAGTACTTCATCATAATCTGTGATGCCTGACCCCTCCTGGGCACTTCTCTCACAACATAACAAAAACATTAACAAAATTCCCTCTTACACTCTTCAGTTACTTTTCTGCCTTTCCTCTCTCACCAACATACTGATGCACTTTCCTCTATAGCACATAGTTTCCCTCTTCCAACCTTTACCTGCAACCTTTGTTTACAAAGACTTTCCAAGCACTTACGTAGTCTTAATCAATTCTACTATGCCACATTTCACACATACAAGTATTTATTTCTTAAATGACAAAACTCCAAACAACAGTCTGTATCACAGAGTGTCCTCTGTCTCACTGTCCTGTGTTCGTTCATATTAGTATGGTATTACACACCAGACACAGGTGTCTGTGCAGCTGCATTAAATTCCTAGTGGGGTCTCTGGGACTTTCCCTCAAAGGAATCTACTAATGCCAGTTAGTTTTGCTCTGATGGTCACAATTAGCTACTTATATTCTTGATAGTCACACATTATAATTTAACTGAGGAAATGCTCACATTGCAAAAATGTTACGTACTACACAGCAATAATGAATACTGGTAGGGAGAAGCAAATACTGTAGTCTAACTGCAAACAGATAAACCAGCCATAAGTTCCTAGCTTCTTCCTTTAAGCCTCATACCACCAATACATAACAAACTCTTTCAAGCAATGGAATCCTTTCATGGCATCTCTTACTCTCACAACAATGCACTGAGAAATAATGGTATTGCATTCTAATGCAATTAATGACATGCAGCCTGAACAATGCCTGCCACACATAACTTGAGCAACTTCTGTTTTCCTACACTGACAGACTCCTTATCACCACAATCTTCTCAATACACAGGTAATTTAACTTCAAAAACTGCTCCTTACACATTACGCTGCATCTTCAAACTCTAGTGCCTTAACCTTAACTTGGTGGAAATTTTTGTTCTTTTGAGGTTTACTACCCAAAGCTCAAAGGGAGAATAATACTATTACAGCTGTGCATCTATGAATTTTTCATAGCACTTCTTTATGGCTAGCACCTTATTCCAGAAGCTGCATGTGCCCCTCAAGGACTTGGAGAAAGCATATGACAGAGTGGACAGACAAGGAATGTGGAAAACATTAATAATATATGGATTAAACAGTTGTTGTTGAATACCATGAAGAGTGTGTATGACGGTGCTAAGGCTGCAGTACATGAGGAGTGTGACCTGAGTGAATGTTTCTATCTGAATGTTGGATTGAAACAGGAATGTGTCATTTCTCCATGGCTGTTCAATCTGTATATGGATGTGGTCATACAAGAGATACAAAGTAGGGCAGTGGATGCTGAAGTGGCCCTAATGGGAGAGGGCAGCATTTGGAAACTACCTGTAAAGTTGTTTGCAGATAATACTGTATTGCTAAGTGAAGACAAAGGGGAACTGCAAGGCTTGGTGAATGAGTTTGGGAGAGTGTGTAAGAAACGGAATCTAAAGGTGAATGTAGGGAAGAGTAAAGTCATGGTCTTCAAGAGAAGTGAAGTCACTGAATGTATAGTGAGACTGGATTATGAAGAAATGGAAAATGGGAGTGCATTTAAGTACTTGGATAGTGTGACAAGTAAGGATGGAAGTTTGGAAAATGAAGTGCTTGAAAGGGTACAACAAGGAAGAAGGGTTCCTGGTTCATTAAAAGCTGTGATAAGAAATAGGAGGTAAGCATGGAAGTAAAAAAGTCACTGCATGATAGTACTGTGATAACAACTAACGTATGGAAGTGAAGCCTGGACCTTGTTGGAAGGACGCAAGCCAAGAGTGAGGGGCAGTGGAAATGAGTTATTTGAGAGGAGCATGTGGAGTTACATGAAGAGACAGACTGACATATAAGGTGGCAAAGGAGCATTGTGGTGTGGATGTGGATGTGATAGAAAGCATTAGAAGATATACACTGAGGTGGTTTGGCCATGAAGTAATGATGGAGAACGAGAGACTAACAAGGAGAATGTATGTGGGTGAGGCAGAGGGGGGGAGAGAGAGGAGGAGGCTGAGGGTGAGATGGAGGGATGGAGTGGAGAGGTATATAACAGAAGGGGGTGTGACCCGGGAGGACGGAAGTGAAATGACGGAGGACAGGGTGACATGGAGGCAATTTGTTTGTGGCCACCCCATAAGGAATTAAGGCATCTGGCAACAGATAGATAGACAGACCTTATTCAAGGGCTGATTTTTCATTACAGCTCAGCATACAGGATAAGAGGTGGCAATTTTTGACCAAGTTAATGTGGCCAGAGAATAATTCCATATTGTTTCACCCTTACATTCTCAAGAGAGCCGCTGAACGACTCAAGGTACTTCTCCCCACGCTGTTCCTCCTCTCTCAGTTTGATCTCCGCATATTTCATGTAGTTCTGGACTCCATTGGCTTCTAGGTACTGGGGTGCTTTCACTCGGTAGAATGCCTTTGTTGCCTCTATGTATGCCTGTGGAGAGACATGGAAGACTATTACAAGTATTTACAGACTATCTGGCAAAACAGTCAATTGTCACAATACAATGTAATAACCACTATATTATCTCTCCTTGTTTTTCAGGACTTTACTTCATAACCTGCTGGGAAAAATTGTCTGAATAATGATGATGATAATAAGTAACCTCTATACACAAGTATCATGGACCGTACTTATAAATACTAAGGCCCAAATTCAAGGCAAAGGTTTAAACCTGGGATTCGAGGCTGGTTCAAACCAAGGATAGAGGTTTATTCAATCCCATATTATTATGGCCTAGGGTTTAGCCATATTCAAGCCACTGGACTGTATCACATACATCAAACCCGAGAAATCTGGGACTTAAACTTCGGACTGAAGCAAATATTCAAACATGCTGCTCTCAACCAATCAGCACTTGTTCTCAGCCCAACTGGGATTTGAACGTGGTGGGAAAACCAGCCTCTAAAAGAAAAGTTGCTCCCTGCCCAGTTATTGGATTAGTATGGAAAAAAAAAAATTTGTACATAATGAAATATCAGTAACACTTGTGAACAGAAAAATCCATGACATCGTGAATAATGCAGTAACGGTATGTTAGTAAGCTTTATTGAAATGCATGAACAATATACTTGCAGTTAATTACTTCTGTATTACCACTTCAGCTATCACTTCATCTGCCGTATGTGAATTTAATAATCGTACATCTCAACGTGAAAGTATCACTTGTTCATTAATGTGGTATGTGGAGGCAGTCACCATCCACTCACTCAATGAAGTGTTGCCTCATGGGTCTACACTGAGTGATAAGCCACATGGTTTCTTGTACCCAGGAAACCATTTACTCAGCTGGGTGGTAACCATATAATCGGGGTTTTTGGACAGGTTAAGTGTCCCCCAGATTCCCTTGTCTAAAATCGCTAAATTATGGCAAACGTTTCGGAAGGCCTCGGAGGGCCAAATACCTGCCCAAGGCCCCAACCAAATGGGCAGATTTGCATGGCCATGTGGAATGTGAGAGATGTGAATGAGGCGAACAAGAGGTTGGAAGTCATGAATGTGTTCAAAATGCAAGACATGCCGTGATGGCACTATGTGAAACTAAAGCCTTGTACACACCAAGATACAAAGTCTAGAGACAGTTGAACGACTATGTATCTAGACTGTTGCGAGACAATCCAGATACAAATGGGCAACAGTCCAAGGACACTGGAGACAAGGCAACTTTGTCTCTGGATTGTCTAGAGACTGTTGCGAGATGGTCACTAGACATTTCTGCTACTTTCTTGCTGGATTGTTGCTAGACAAACGAAAGAGAGTCCAGCGACTTTGTCGCGCGTCCGTGATTGAACCATCCACCACGGTGAATTTTGAAATAACAGTTTACAACCAACATTTGTCATATTAAACTCAAGTGATATTCCAGTCACTGGCAAAATGTACATATGAAGATATACATTTATGGATGAATATCTACCCGCTTCCCGTCCGATCAGCGAAGTTAAGCAACGTTGGGTCTGGTTAGTACCTGGATGGGTGACCGCCTGGGAACACCAGATGCTGTTGGCATCCCTACGTGTCAAGTGGGGTTGGTGGAGGATTAGTGCCCTTCCCTGTAAAACAGTTAACTCTAAGCCCTTGGCCACCCCATTTGGGATACATGGCATCTGGCAATGAATGAATATATATATATATATATATATATATATATGCAGGTGCGCAAACACTTGCACAAAGCGCAATTGTGCACCGTTGCGCTCTGGTGAGTATTGTTTGTGCATTGCGCACTGCACGAGACCATGCGCAATATTGCGTTTTCGCACATGAAAAGGCAGGTGCGCATCTGTCCTGTGGATTGCGCATTGAGCAATCCAAGGGACACGTGGTCTTGGGAGCTTCTCGTATGTCTGGGCAAGGGATGGGGGAGGCTCGAGCAGGTCGCGAGGGTTGTGGATTGCTGGGGGGAGGCGGGAGGGAAGAAGGGTAGTAGCATTTCTTAAAATGCTTCAACAGAGATAATGTATTTTAATATTTTTTAAATTATTATTATTAATAAATAACAATAAATTAAAAATACATTCTTTATTAAGAGTAGCATACGCAATTCCTTACACAAATCATTAACACATATTATTTCAATCAAATATCCACAGCCTAATAATTTATTTGGCTGTGGATAGTTGATTGAAATAATATGTTTTAATGATTTTTGTAAGGAATTACACATGCTATTGTATATCTCTACTGAATTATTAAATAAAATGTCTTGCGAAAATGCAGATAAAAGTAAAACTGGCAACATCACAACCTTTGTTTCCCTGTCCCTCCGCTCCGCAGTCCGTACCCCACTCACTCATCTGTTTGAACTTCCACAGGTGAAAAGGTTACTACATGACAGTATTGTGATGCCAACTCTAAGGTATGGAAGTGAAGCTCTGATCTAGTTGGAGGGACAGAAGTCAAGAGTGAGTGCAGTGGAAAAAAAATTGAGTTATTTGAGAGAAGCATGTGGAGTTACATGGAGTGACAGACTGACAAACGAGGAAGTGAAGGAACGTTGTGGTGTGGATGTGGATGTGGAGTTACATAAAGAGACAGACTGACAAATGAGGAAATGAAGGATGGTTGTGGTGTGGACGTGGATGTGATAGGAAGCGTTAGGAGAAACACACTGAGGTGGTTTGGCCATGTGGAGAGGATGGAGAGTGAGAGACTAATGAGAAGAGTGTATGTAAGTGAGGTGGAGGGGGAGACCAAGGATAAGATGAAGGGATGGAATGGAGAAGTATATGAGAGAGGGGTGTGTGAGCTGGGGGCAGAGCAGTGAAATGGCATGGGACAGGGTGACATGGAGGCAATTTGTTGCTTGTCTGTGGTCAGTGGCCACCCCTTACAGGATTAAGGCATCTGGCAATAGATAGATAGATAGAATACTAATAAAAAAAAGTATGCTAAATTATTTAAATAAACTTTCCTTCCTTCATTCTTTCCTCTTTCTTCTGCCTGCGGGTGACTTTACACTCCCTCTTGTGTCTTTCTTTCCTTCATTCTTTCCTCTTCCTTCTGCCCGTGGGTGACTCTACACTGAGTGACAAGCCAAATGGTTTCCTGTACACCATGAAACCATTTACTACGCTGGGTGGTAACCATATAACCAAATTTGGCTCCTGGTGGTTTAGTGGGTATTAAAGGTGCTCCAATCGGATTAAGCCGGTGAAGGTTTATATCCAAGGGATGGTTGGGGTTTATTGCTCACGTAATGCCACTCAGGGATGAGTGAGGCTGGTCACTCTCATCTCAAATGCCAGGACCAACTTTCCTAGCCCCGGGCTCCTACGCTCCTCGTGAGGCAACGTAGGATTAGATGATGGATGGATGGATGGATCAATATTTTACAGTAATTCCCACAAATATATCCAGATGGTTTGCACTTGCACTTTGTGACATTGCGCAAGCTAAATATTTGTCAGACTGTGCACTTGTGCTTGCACAAGGTAGTGAACTGTGGATTGCGCATTGTGCTTGCGCAAGGTCCTTCTTCGTTTGCACTGCCCACTACTGTATACATAAATATACAGTATATACATACAGGTTTATATATATATATATATATATATATATATATATATATATATATATACAGTAATCCCTCGCTATCCGATGCACTCTGTATACAATATTTTGCATATACAATCAATCTTCTTTAGTACCCTTGGCTCTCTATACGATTGCTCTGGCTCACACTTACGATCACATGAGCGCGGTCGGTCCAGCGTTCCTCAGCGCAAGTCTATAGGCATTAGTTTGGAATTGCTATCGCCACATCAAGGATGATGGTGCGGCCACCTATCAAAGCCAGCTTGGGCTACAAGTAGCTAATTCAGCTCCTTTGGAAGCCCTGCACTACTAAATTTTGAATTTAGTTACTTGCGACTTTTTGGGCTACTTTAAAAGTAAGTTGGGGTAACTTGGGCTACTAATGAGATGAAAGTCAAAGGTTGATTAGTGATTATGTATCATTTACAATATAGCCTAATATAATTACCTTTTGAAGACACAAAAAGATAATGAATTATAAATTATCATATCATCCCTCTTTAAATTTCTCGCACTGTTCCATTAATCCCTGATTGGCTATTTAATTTGAACTGAACGTGTGAGACTACCACCCCAGTCAGTCGTGTTTTCTTCATCCATGACTCGTGGATGCAGAAGCAAACCTTGATAATCTTCAGGTGCGAAGACGTGGTCGTGGAGACAACTTGAATAATTACAGTATTTAAATATATTTGGGAGACATGTTGTGTGCTGGAGGTGGGGCTGGAGCAAGCTCTGTGGCTAGGGTGAGAAGTGGTTGTAAGAAGTTCAGGGAGCTCTTGCCTCTTCTGACATTGAGAGGGCTCTCCCTACGTGCTAAGGGGTCTTTGTATGCAGCATGTGTTAGGAGTGTAATGCTGTATGGTAGTGAGACCTGGGCAGTAAAGGAGGAGGATATTCGCTGGCTCAGACGTACAGAAATGACAACGATTAGGTGGATGTGTAGTGCGTCCCTGCATACAAGGTCCGGGGGGACTGGGGTGGTTGGGGTTTATTGCTCATGTAATGCCACTCAGGGATGAGTGAGGCTGGTCACTCTCATCTTAATTGTCAGAACCAACTGCCTAGCCCCGGGCTCCTACGCTCCTCATGAGGCAACGTAGGACTGGATGATGGATGTATGTATGTATATATATATATATATATATATATATATATATATATATATATATATATATATGAATAACTGCCAAAACCAACAGTGGAATCACTAAAGCTAATAACTGTCATGACTGAACCATACGTACACACATAATTTTTCAGCACTGTAAGTAAAATGTGTAATTATACCATAATTATTATTAGGACAGACCCATGTACATACAGTATAAGCTTTCAATGATGATGTATAACTTTTATGCAAAATCAGAGTATATAATATACTCTGTAATTATTTAGGAGAGAACCATATACATATAATTATTCAATGTATGTACAACTGTTATGCATGAATAATGTAAAAATATGTGAATACTGACTCCTCAGAGCAAGAGGCGTGCATTCTTAAATGCGAACTAAAAAAAAAAAAAAACTCCGTCATCCGTTGCCAAATCCCTCCGCACCAAGCAACTTGTATCTTGTCTCCAACATCTAGTGGAAGAAGACATGATACAGCCGATATCTTGTCTCTGGACTGTCGTGTGACTGTCCAGCAACAGATTTAGACTTTCCTGAGACAGTCGCGCAACAGTCTAGTGACACTGTCGCGCGACTTTTGCTAGATAAAGTATCTTGGTGTATACGTGACCCAGAGACAGTGTCTAGCGATTGCTGCGAGACAAATTTAGAATTTTCTAAGACAGATGCGAGACAGTCCAGAGACCATGTTGCGCGACTTTGTATTTGGGGTGTACGAGGCTTAAGATGCAAGGGTGTGAAGTGGAGGAGTGGGAGGGTGAAAAGTGTGTAAAGTACGGCATGAACTGGCAAGGAAGATGCAAGGAAGGACTTGCTTTGTTGAAAATGAAGTATGGCAGAGTGGAATGAGAGATTCCAAATGTGTCAGCTCGAGATATATGTATGTTAAGTTCAAGTTTGAGAAAGTGAAAGTAGCTGTGATTGTAGCGTATGCACTGTGTGATGACAGGAATGAGAGAACAACAAGTAGTAGTAGTAGTAGTTGTTCCCTAGGCAGTCTGGCCGAACAGCCCCGAGTCCCTTAGGAAGGCCATGACCGAGACCGGGCTTTCCCACAGAGCTCTCAAAGAGTGTATGTTGTGTTGTTGGCGTAGGAGATTGTGTGCAATGCAGTCTCCCATAATGTGCTTAATAGTATGGGGTGTTGTGGCATCTTCGCCGTGGGTCTACCCCCCAGAGGCTGTCGAAGAGAAGAGGAGGACAGCATGGGGGCCAAACCACCGCAAACCCCCCCGGCCACTCACGGGGCTCGAGTACCTGGGAGAACGACAAGTTTGGGGATGAGCTGAATGAAGTGGTAGGAGAAATGCCCAGTAGTTATGAAGTGTTTGTAATGGACAACATGAATGGGAGAGTAGGGACTGGTCCTGTGAATGATACATTGTAAAGGGTAATAATGGAGTACCAGGAGAGAATGATAATGGGAAGCGACTGATGGACATGTGTCAGGAATGGAGGCTGTGCATTTGTAGTTCTCATTTCAAACACAAAGCTCTGACTGATTATGTGCTCGTAGAGCAATCAATATTGGGTAGTGCTACTGATAGGAGGGCAGTAAGAGGACAACGTGGAGGTTTGTCAGATCATGTTATTGTGGTATGCAAGATCAAGCTGAGAGGAGTGAGATGGACCAAGAGAGAGAGGTGCAGCAGGGAGAAAAATTAAAAGTCGAGAAGCTGAGGATCAAAGAAATGACAGATGAATACAGGGCAAAAGTAGGGGAGGAATTAGAATCAGTGAGGTGGAATGAAATGGATCAGGACAGCCTGTGGAATACGTATAGGGACTGCTTAGTCAGGATTGCAAAAGTGTGTGGTGTGGCAAGAGTAACAACAAAGAAGAAAGGTATGGCATGGTGGAATGAAAAGGCTAAGAGAGCAGTGGAGGAAAAGAGGAAGAATTGGCTAGAATGGACATACGACATGAGTTCAGTTGAAATAAGAACTAAATATACTGTAAGCAAGAAGTACGTAAAGAGACTACTGAAGATGAAAGAGGAGGAGGTAAATAATGATCTAGGGAGAAAAATGAATGCAAATTACTTTGAAAATAGGAAGTTATTCTTGAAAGGGGTGCGGAAATAAAGAAATGACAGTGGAAAGAAATGTGAAAGTGTGAAGAACTAAATATTCTGTGGGCAAGAAGCACTGAAAGAGACTACTGAAGAGGAAAATGAAGGAGGTAAATACTGATCTACAAAGAAAAATTAATGCAAATTACTCTGGAAACAGGAAGTTATTCTTGAAAGAGGTGTGGAAATGTAGAAGTGACAGTGGAAAGAAATGTGAAAGTATGAAGGATGTTAGTAGTTGATTATTAACCCATAGGGATGAAGTAAGGACTAGATGGAAAGAATATTTTGAAAGTCTGATGAATGGGAATGAAGACAGCAAAGCAACAGTTAACATGACTGGTTTTGGGGGTGTACAGAGAAGGAATGCAGTGCTAGGAAACGTGACACTCGCAGAGGTGAAGAACGCTGTGAAAAAGATGAAAAATGGGAAAGCAGCTGGGGTTGATGAGGTGAATGCAGAGATGATTAAGTGTAATGGGGAGGAGTGGAATGAAGTGCTTGTTGGAGATATGTAAGAAGGCACAGTTTCAGTCACATAAGTGAGTGAAACTGTTCCAGCAGAGTATAAAAGGTAGTTATTGTACCATCCATCCATCATCAAATCCTATGTTGCTCCATGAGATGCGAAGGAGACTGGGGCTAGGCAAGTTGGTCCTGACATTTAAGTTGACAGTGACAAGCTTCACTCATCCCTGAGTGGCATTACGTGTGCAATAAACCCCAACTACCCCTTGGATATAAACCTGAACTGGCTCAATCTGACTGGAGCACCTTAATTACTCACTAAACCACCAATCGCAATAATTTGGTTATATGGTTGCCACCCAGTGTAGCAAATGGTTTCCTGGTGTACAGTAAACAATTTGGCTTGTCATTCAGTGTAGAGCCATCCACAGGCAGAGGGAAAAGGAAAGAATGAAGGAAAGAAAGACAGAAGAGGAAGGAAGGAAGACAGGAAAGGGCAGACACCCATATCAGAACTACATCAAGTGGGTGGATGGTGAGCACCCCCATCTACCACACAGTGATTGTACCCCTGTACAGAAATAAAGGTGAGCGAAGTGAGCGCAAGAGTTATTGTGGCATAAGTCTACTGAGTGTTGTAGGGAAGGTATATGGAAGAATTATTATAGATAAAGCAAGAGAGATGTCAGGAGTCCTAGTAAGTAATGAACAGGGTGGCTTCAGGAGTGGGAAAGGATGTGTGGATCAAATATTTACTGTGAGACAGAAAGTGAAGAAGATGTGTAAGAAGGAAAATAGGGTGTTTATGGCATTTATGGATCTGGCAAAAGCAAACAACAGAGTAGACAGAGAAGGATTGTGGAAGGTTCTGCTCATGTACAGTGTAGATGGTAAGCTGCTAGGTGCCATCAAGTTTTTATGATGGTGGTGAGGCAAGTGTAAGGGTAAATGGGCATCTAAGTTAAAGGTTCATGATCAATGTAGGCAATGTAGGCATGTGTGACGTCCCCATGATTGTTCAATACGTAAATATGGATGCGATGAAGAGAGAAGTAAAAACATGAATAACAGAGAGAGGGATGGGAATGGTAATGAATGGTGATGGATGGAATATCTCAAATTCGTTGTATGCTGATGATGCAGTGCTACTTGTAAATACTGGACAAGAGCTTGGTAGACTAGCGCAGAGTTATGCAGTTGTCTGTGAGTGTTGTGTTTTGAGAGTAAATGTAGAAAAAGGTAAAGTGATGGTTATTGCGAGAGAAGGTGACTCTCAGTGTGATGTTACAGTCAATGGAGAGAGACTGGAATTGATGAGAGTCCAAATACCTGGGTAGTGTGGTAAAAAAAAAAAAAAGAGAGGAAAATGTGCAAAAGAAGTGGAAATAGAGTGACACATGAAAGGAGAGTAGCTGGTGCAATGAAGGCCTTGATAAGAAACTGAGGCTTGAGTGCTGCAGCTGTGTGAGGCTTACATGAAGGAGTGTTAGTGCCAACAGTAACACAGGGAAGTGAGACTATGGTATGGCATGAAAATGAAAAGTCTTGAGTGGGAGCTGTGGCAATGGGAACGCTGAGGAATGTATGTGGAGTACAGAGAGTGGATAGGGTACGGAATAATGTGATTCGTGAAGGATGCAGTGAGGAAGTCTGTGGACATCAGAATTGAAGAGAGTGTACTGAGATGGTTTGATCATGTGGAGAGAATGGATGACAATAGAGTGGTGAAAAAGGTATATCTGGGTGAATGTGAAGGAGGGAGGAAGCAAGGTAGGCCAAGAAGAAGCTGGAGGGATATGGTGGATGAGTGTATGAGGATGGGAGGTATGGAAGTTGGCGAGGTTGAAGGACTGACAAGAGACCAAGCTGGATGGATGAATTTTGTGTGGAGAAGTGCATAACCAGGGATCTGGCACCCCTTTTAACTTGACAGCATTCGGACTGGCTCTATCATATAGGTATATGTGAAGCTACAGAACATGGAAAAAATTATTTTGGCCTCTCTGATGGAGCCAGGATTTTCAAGCGACTGAATAATGAGTGAATGGAAGCATGGCCCATTGAACTGGGCAAACTCTGGCTGGATGTTGCAACTTCTCACCCTGCCCTAGGATAGGCTACCCAACTTGTTATGGATAAAGATATGGATAGCTGCTAATACAGTACAGTAATTTTTCCAAATAAAAAATGGCAAAACAGATAGCCAAGCTTTGCACAATAGCACACCTTGGATACACATCACTGGTTGGAATACTGCCACTGCAAAACTGGCATTAGACAATACCAAATACCTAACTAGACTCAGAGCAAGAGAAGGGTTAAGAAAAGCAATGCTGAAGCTTAACATGTCAATACTTACTGCTACAATGAAAAGAAAAATGAAAACAAATAAATCCTACACCAGCCAACTCACATATAATGCATGAAAACACATCCATACACTTGTAATTTTTAAAGAAAAGGAACTCTCACTCACCTTCTCAAAGTTATCACGATAAATCTGCAACTTGTCAACAGAATTTGAACACAGGTTTACATAAGACTCCCTCACTCCTATGACTAATTGGGAATCAAAAGCCTCCCCATTACGCTCAGCATGAACTAGCTTCATAGCAGAGTCCTGAAGGCGTTGCTTGATATTACTGAAGATACTTGCATTCCAGCTGTCTAACATTAGCTGTGGGGTGAAGGTAATAGTGGCTATTAACCCATTTTACATGCTTTAACCTCTTGTACACAGGTGACATCCTTTAGTTTACTCTTGCCTACCAGCCCACTTTATTTACCTTAATTAAAGTCTCTCACATCAAAAGGCTTTATTATTGTTATATATAACCCTCCAGATCAAAAAATCTGACCCAAAATGAATAAAACACTGTAGTTAAAAAGATAAAGAACTAAATTAAATACATCCCCAGGCTCAAAGGGAAAATTTAAAGAAGTTACCGGGTATTCTTCCTGTACTTTACATTCTGCAACATATAACAATACTTTAAAATATTGTACAAAAAAACCCTGTCTGAAAACCTGTAATTTTACTGTCCCCCCAAAAAGTGAATAACCTGTACTAGCTGTGGTAAAATGCTGAATTCTCTGTGCTACAGTACTAAGAATTATAGTACCAGAAAGAATGAAACTGTTCCAGCTAATATTCACTGAATCTAAATGTAATTATGTTCTTTTGCAAAAACAGTACTGTTGTGGCATATTAGGGCATACCAGTACTGTATATGGACATTGATGAGAAAATACAATCAATGCTTAAGGGTGGTATACATCCACTTTTTGTTTAAACACTTCACTTCATTTTTTTATTAATTCTTGTTGCTACAATGTTATTCTGTTCAGTTTAGGAGAGCCCAATGGTAATGAGAGCAGTATCTAGCCCCTTTAATCCAAAAAAGTTTCTCCTAAGCTGCATAAGATAATTTGAAGGGGTTAATATCAGTTGCAAGATATACAGTAACATTAACTACGTACCATGTGTTACATTTTGTTACCTCCATAAATGGTGACTGGGCATGAGTCAGGCATAAGTCACTGTACATAATGTTAGCTTTCTCTTAAACATTTTTTCTTCCCTTCTTTCACATCATTCATCACATTTACCCCTTTGGTACAATGTTTTCTTTTTTTATATTAGCCTTAGTTATGGTGACTAGGTTTATTGCAGCAAAAGGTGGAACATTGTCACGTGTGTATGTATATATAGACACATATATGTATATATAGACACATATATATATATATATATATATATATATATATATATATATATATATATATATATATCCATCATACAGGGCAAAGTCTGAGTCACAGAGACAATTACTTGATAACCTAAATCATGGGGAAAGGAAAAATATGATATTTAGGGTGGCAGGTCAAGTGAAGAGGGATAATCAGGATATTATGGGTGAGCAGTGTGTGAAGAATGATGAAGGAAGGGTAGTGGTGAACAGTGAGGATATTAAAGATGCATGGAGACAGCATTATAACCGTTTGTTGAATGAGGAGTTTGACTGGGACAGGGAAGGTTTGGAGCCAACAGATCCAGTGTCTGGCCATTGGCCTTTGATTGATACTGCTACTGTGAGTGAGGCAATAGGCAGGATGAGGGTGGGGAAGGCAGCAGGTGTGTCTGGGTTGACTGCTGAAATGTTGAAGGCCTCAGGCGATATAGGGGCAAGTTTAGTCACTGACCTGATAAATAGGATTATTTATGAGTGTGTTGTCCCAGATGATTGGCTGAAGAGTGTAATTGTAAATGTGTATAAAGGGAAGGGTGATGCCCTGACAAGAGGAAATTATAGAGGCATAAAGCTTTTAGATCAGATAATGAAGGTAATGGAGAGAGTTTTAGAAGGTATGATTAGAGAAACAGTGAATATTGATGAGATGCAGTTTGGGTTTATGCCAGGTAAGGGAACCACTGATGCTATATTCATTGTTCGTCAGCTTCAGGAAAAATATATTGGTAGGAGAAGGGATCTTTATTTTGTTTTTGTTGATTTGGAAAAGGCCTTTGACAGAGTCCCTAGAGAGGTGGTGAAGTGGGCAATGAGAAAGCTTGCCTTGGAGGAGTGGCTGGTTAGGATGGTTATGGCTATGTATGTGGGTGCTCACACCCAGGTAAGAGTGAATGGAGATTTGAGTGATGAGTTTTCCGTGAATGCTGGTGTGCACCAGGGGTCAGTCTTGAGTTCCGAGTTGTTTATCATGGTACTTGAAGTCCTTTCACGTGACTTTAGAAACGGACTCCCGTGGGAGTTATTGTATGCTGATGATTTGGTGTTGATTGCAGAGAACGAAAGGGAGGCGGAGGAAAGGTTTAGGAAGTGAAGAGATGGTATGGGGCACAAGGGTTTAAGGGTAAATGCACATAAAACAAAAGTGATGATATCTAGGGTTGGTGGCGGTACTGTCAAAGACGAGGGAGAGTGGCCATGTGCAGTTTGCCACAAGGGCGTGGGAAGTAATTCCATCTTGTGCAGTGTGTGTGATAAATGGGTGCATAAGAGATGTAGTGGTATCAGAGGTAGACTGCGAGATAATGCTGATTTTATGTGTACGGCGTGTCGGGGTGAGCAGGTGGAGATTGTCAGACGTGAAAGGATTGAACTTGCTGGTGAATCTCTTGAGTGTGTGGAAGAGTTTTGTTATTTGGGAGACATGTTGTGTGCTGGAGGTGGGGCTGGAGCTAGCTCTGTGGCTAGGGTGAGAAGTGGTTGGAAGAAGTTCAGGGAGCTCTTGCCTCTCCTGACATTGAGAGGACTCTCCCTACGTACTAAGGGGTCTTTGTATGCAGCATGTGTTAGGAGTGTAACGCTGTATGGTAGTGAGACCTGGGCAGTGAAGGAGGAAGATATTCGCCGGCTCAGACGTAAAGAAATGACAATGATTAGGTGGATGTGCAGTGCGTCCCTGCGTCCAAGGCCTGGAGGGGCTGGGTTTACGATGGAAGAGTTGAGAGATAGGATGGGACTGGAGTGTATTGATGTTGTGATGAGGAGAGGTAGATTGAGATGGTTTGGACATGTGGAGAGGATGGGGGATGATAATTGGGTGAGGAAGGTGAGAAGTGTTAATATTGGGGGTGGGGTTATGAGGGGCAGACCGAGACAGACATGGGACGAGGTCATTAAGTGTGACCACAGGGTTAAGGGACTGAACAGGGGATTAATCCCCGAGCTAGACCTCATCAGATCATATAGCCCTACTAGGGTTACAGGAGAGCGCTACCCCTCCCAGCATGGCAGCCACCGGGCGGGGGGCGAACTCGCAACCTCACGATTACAAGCCTGACACCCTACCACCGAGCTACCGCGCTCCCCAAGGGACTGAACAGGGAGGCTGCAATGGATCGTGTAGCATGGAGAGCCACCAATAAGTGACCAAGGCCAACACATGCAAGCATGGTGGAGCCTTTAAAAACGAAACGAACGATAGCTTATGAAAAATGACTGCCATGATTAAGTGACTTTGGATAGGGGAATCTGGGTACACTTGACCCTGCCAGATTTGGGGTGTCTGGACATTGCAACTCCTCACCCTGCCCTAGGGTGGGAAAGGAGGTCCAGATGATGATGATGATGATGATGATGATAGCTTATGAGATCCCTCTTGCAGTGATGGAGTTATAAACATTCTCCGTTAAATGCTGGAAGAAGTATATTTTACAACTATGTATATTCAGGATCTTCTAGCATACCATACAACAAAGGAGAGGTTTCAAGTACCCAATCTCAGTTCTTGTTTACTCATCTCTCAACACACATGCAATAACCTGTGTGGGCAGAATTCCTTATCTCTAGCTTCAAGCAAAGAAAGGAAACATAACATACCTTTCTAACAATAGAATCATCATTGTGAACTTTCTTTGAGACGGAAGTGGTGGTCTTGCCAGCAAGGGCTGACTCCAGTTGATTAAAGGGCAGTGGGAGATAGTTGCACTGCTGGAAGAACTTGCGCCACTCACTGATGTATGCCTTTAGGAGAGCCTGATCTTCATGCTGATCCAAAACACGCTGACAGAAAATATATGTATTTTTCTGTTATTTCAAAACTGATATACTTGTCATGTACAACATTTCATTACCATCCTACTCTTAGTTTCCACTTATAAATGGGGAAAGGGGATGAAATCTAGGAAACGGAAAACACAAACATGGGAGAACTATAGAAAATGGCCAATCAAATGTGCCACAGCATTCACTTAATCACTTAAAGTTTTCAAGACCACTGTTGCATCACAACCATGTGGTTAAATTGATTCTAGTCAGCCATGCAACAACTGGCAGGCAATGCCATTCTACCATCTGCCACATAAAATGCAGAAAATACCATAGCCCTTAACTTGTGTACTTGCATCCATACTTCATTAATACACTTCCTTCCAAAATTTTTTGTTTCTTCTTCCATACCTGTTCGCTTAGATGGCTAATCGACACATCAAACCATCTTCTAAGCCTTCTATACATCCATCAACCCTCAAACTCATGCACAAATACCTTCTTCACCACTAGTCATAACTATTTTATGATTGCACTCTCTTCTACACTTTCGTTAATCCACCTCTTTACCCCACATCATTCATGTTCAATAAAATTCTTATTATATCCAACCTACAAAACTGGCTATACTTTGACGTTCATTTCACTGTTCTCACTCTTGGCTGTCTAAACATGAGCCATCAATGTATCAAACCCTTATACTATGAAGCTATTCTTTTGCAGTCTCTATACTGGTACATTGTACTAAGTTTTATATTCCACATGCAAGACCCCACAGCACTGGTTGCTTTCCTTCTTTAAACCACTCTATTTCCTTCTCCCAATTTCCTTTCTTTTCTGTATGAAGGGCTGCTTCAACCTACCTTATTCCTTATTTTTCAACATGTGGTAGGTGGGAGCACTCACCATCCACTCACTTGATGTAGTGCTGCTCTCGGGTGTCTGCCCTTTCCTCTCCTCCCTCTTTTCCTTCCATCCTCTTCTGTCTTTCTTTACTTCATGCTTTCCTCGTCCTTCTGCCTACAGGTGACTTTACACTTCCTCTTTTGTCTGTCTTTCCTTCATTCTCTCCTGTTCCTTCTGCCCTTGGATGACTCTACACTGAGTGACAAGCTGAATGGTTTCCTGTACACCAGGAAACCATTTACTATGCTGGATGGTAACCATATAACCAAATTATGATGCCTAGTGGTTTAGTGGGTAATTAAGGCGCTCCAATCGGACTGAACCGGTGAAGGTTTATATCCAAGGGGTGGCTGGGGTTATTGCTCACATAATACCACTTAGGGATGAGTGAAGTTGGTCACTCTCATTTTAAATGTCAGGACCAACTTGCCTAGCCCCAGACTCCTACGCTCCTCATGGGGCAACGTAGGATTGGATGATGGATGGATGGATGGACACTTTCCGTCACACAGTTAGCCTACTTATATTTCTGCTGATTCACACGGAAATTTCACTTTAAATGATATGGTACCCATCCTACTCACTGCCTGGGCATGGGTGATGAAATCAAGTATGTCATCTTGTAAGGCTTTCTGGACCTTGGGTGGCCCTTTCTCATCCCAAAGGCAAACTTTGTGCACTGCCCAGAAGAGGTCCTGCCATTCAGCCCGGCTGACACACTCCTGTCGAAGAAGCTTCAAGACTGTCGGCCGCATTGCAGGCCATTTTTCCTCAAAGGTGACGGTGCCTTTATCCTAAAAGAGAAGATCATGATGTACTTTAGTGTGTCACAAACTGTACAAACATCATGAAATTACTACCAAAAAATGGAAAAATCACAAAGCATATTAACGAAAAAGAAACATAGCTCTATTAATAACGAGGCCGCGATAGAATATCTTGTACTGCACTGTACCCAGGATAATATCACTAAAAATGTTACAAATACACTGGTATATCAAAAGTAAGCCGTACAGTGAGGATCACAAAGAATGGAACCCTATTACAATACTGAAAATAGAATAAAACACCATAAATAAGCTACAACAAATACAAAACAAATGTACTGTTAAAACTCTGAACTGTTTCTCACCTTCCATGACTATCAAAACCATATTACGGAAATCTATCTCTACAAGATTCTCTGAAATACAGTACAGTAGTAAGGAAACACAATCAGCATTAAACCAAGTCAAACTATGGTATTTAATTATGATAAAAAGCCATACAAGGTTAAATCTATACTCAGAGATATGTATTATAAACTCTTACAAGAATCAATGCATTTTCTGAGTTGTGATATGCACTGACCTGCCACAATGATCCCATGATGGGTGTTCGCACACCAACACTTCACTTGTAGTAATACACACACTTATTCTTGTTTTTTCTATTTTTAAACACTTTTCTTTAAATAATTTAATTATCTTAATGTAATTCCTTCACAAGGTCCATCCAAAGTTAATCTCTATGACAATTTCTTGACAGTCCTAATAACACCATTAAAAAAATTATAAGTGACTAAAAACTGGGTGGAAATTTTAGCAATATGAGTACTGTAATCCAATTAGCACAACCCACCATACACAGTACAGTACTCTTATATAATTATATACTCATCACCAGACTAATGAAAAATGCAAGAAAAAATAGCCTACACTAGTCATGAATAGTCATGAACCTACTTATTCCCATCAACTTTATTTTTTTTGGGGGGGAAAGGGGAGAACTGTTCCAGTACAGTATTTAATTTTTATACCCATTACTGCAGTGTAACTGGACTAATCACAAAAACACAGCAATTCAAATAACTTAATTCCATAAATGAAAAGATATTACTACTCACTTATGAAATAACCTCATACTCTTACCTTAGTACTCTATACTGTTACATCTTTTGATCTTTATGAAATATGTATTTCATAACAGTAATGACTGAAATTTATTCTGGACATATTGCAGATTTTCATTAGAAGTTTTTGACATTATTTTTACCTTTGCACCAAACTCATGCCATGTAAAACCATTAGGCCAACATTATAGCACCTAGCCATTATTCTTTACAAATATCCATCACAAATCAACTTTTATACCCTTATCATCATCTTGTTTCATCCCTACGTGAAGTGGGGTTGGTGGAGGATTAGTGCCCCTCCCTGTAAAACAATTAACTCTATGCCCTTGGCCACCCTGTCTGGGATACATGGCGTCTGGCAATGAATGAATGAAAATCATCTTGTTTACTTAACCCGCCGCGTGCCGGCTATTTTTAGCCTTATGGGTCGCCCCAATGCCGGCCATTTTTCAACTTTTTTTTTTTTTTTTTTTTTTTTTTTTTTTTTTGCTAAAATGATAGATTTTAATGTGGAAACAACGAATTTTGCCATTAAAATGCTCACCGAGGCTTGGAAATGGGGTTTATTGAGTCCTGCATACTCGTGCACAGGTACAGACACTCACGCTCACCACGTACGTGAGAAAGCCATTTTCTATGTAAGGTATACTTAGGTATTTATGCTGGGAAGGTATAGCAATGTTCAATACACTTTTCTGATTGCTTATTACTTCAGCATCTATCACAATTTGCATGTCTTTCTCACTGTGAATGCATTATCTTACACGTACGTGAAGACAGGTACAGCCTGACTTCATTATGTACTGTCCTGGCACTTACAAGAAGGTATTTACAACTTGACTTCACTATATAGTCCGTACACTTTGAAGAAAATATTTACAACTTACATTTACGTGAAAATATTTACAAAATGCCTTCACTATGTACAGCACTAGGCAAGGCACACAGGCAGAGTGAGGCAGAGGGAGCGTGAAGGGGGGAAGCAAGTGAGTGTATGGCCTTGACAGCCTGGGGGATGGCAGAGGAACAGTTACCATACATGCCTGTCAATTTTTACCCGCGAATCTTGAAAAATGTGGTCGCAGTGAATATTTTTATTTTAAACCATTTTAAAATGGCACTGGCACTGGCCGCAGAATTATGTCAGACTGTTTTAAAATGGCACTAGGACGCAGCGAGTTAAACCGGAAACTGCACCTCGTACACAAGCAGCAATTCCTGCTCACTGTAAAGGTATAACGTTGGGTTAGGTTAGTATCTTTATTTCGGCAGAAATTTACCTCATAACACTAAAAACCTTACGAAGAAAATCTGTCTATCTACTGCCAGATGCCACAATCCCATCAGGGGTGGCCATTTGACTTTGAGTTACTTGTTTTACAAAGAAGGGCACTAACCCTCCACTAACCCACTTGTTGACGCATATGGAGCACGTATGGTTTGGTTATATGGTTACCACCCAGCACTGTAAACGGCTTCCTGGCTTAAAGGAAACCATTTGGCTTGTCATTCAATGTAAAGCCACCTCTAAAGGAAAGAAAAGCAGTAAGATGTGACAGGAAAGATAAGAGAAATGGGAAGAGAGGAGGGCAGGCACAGAATAAGAATGATAAAGGCTAATGAAGAAGTAAGCAGCACTACATCATGAGTGGATTAGTTTTAATTTTTAAAGGGAATTTGGTGTAAAGTAAGGTAAAAATTTACCAAGTCTTTAAGCTTCAATATTTATTGTCTGTTTGTGGAAAATTTAGCAAGTCAACCTAAAACACCACCATGTGTCACTGCAATGACAGAATATGAAAATAGGAGGTGCTAGCCCTCGAGTCCACTTACAAGGATGCTGTACTTTATGCTCCAAAACTGTACGAATCCTTAGCCTAACAGGTTCACTAAAACATGAGCAAAGTGAAATAAACGTGAAAAAACAATGAACTAGTATTCAATGTAGCTTGAAAAATAATTTGAAGTCAATTACAATTTGAAATATCAAGGGGGAATAGAGGAGGGTATGCATTAGGTATTCAATGTGGATGACCCTAAACTATAATCAAACAAAAGAAAATACTGAAAAGAGAATTAAATGAATCAGAAAAAAATAACATCCACACAAATTACACAGTACATGAAATTATAGCTGATAACCAGCAACTTTGTCCAAGAACAGTACCAAACACTAAATCACCAAACTGTATCACATATCAGTTACTGTTACTTTTAACTTGATTCCATGTGCACTGATGCTTCAAAATGACAGAATCCATAAAATATCTCGTGACTAACATGAAAATAGCCTGGGCTAAGGTTTTTGGCACTACTCTACCCCCTACAGCGTGAGGTTGCTCTACAACACAGAGGCTGTTACACGGTACACAAGCCACCCTGGCCTCAATCACTTTGTCTGAACTACTGCGCCACCCTATGCAACCTCCTTCTGCGACTCAGGCCAACAAAGGAAAATTCTTGGATGTCAGCCGAGTTCAGTGACAAAGTCTTGGTAGATGTAAACAAATCAAGCCCCGTTATAATCCTCTACATTACTCTTTATCTACAAAGTCTACCAGGATATTAACCAAATATTTACTGAATTTGAGTATTTATGGCTAAAATGCTTAAATATGAAGAGCACAGAGACAATACAGACAAAATGAATCGAGAAATAAATTGTAATACCATAATACAACAAACCTTTAACAACGCCGCCATGACATATTATTAAAGTTTATACTAGCTTACAATCAAGACTTTGACTTGCTTATTAACAAAATATGACGTTTGGTTTTACTTTAATTATTTTTAAAATATAATGGCCAAACACCTAAATATTGCTCTAGCCTTTAAAAGACCAGCTCAACCTCACGCCTAGAACTAAGTTTCTCATTTGGTTAGTTCTAAAGCAAAGATTCCCCGCGAGATTTCAGAATCCTATGACCGAAGTTTGTTATCATTTACGTTATTTCTTTGATTTATAATCATATGATAGGTATATTTACATTTACTACGAGTAATTTTCATACATTTATAATAATGTCAATGATGTCAGCAGTTACTGTCATACTGCATTACTGCTTCTTAACTGCAAGGTTTAAGCAAAATACTTTTTATTTATGGCGCATTAGCATAAATTCCGTGTTGTGTCAGCCGTACGGATCACATAGTTCCCAGATATAAACAATAGTTAATATTAAGACAATTTCCGACGGACGAGGCAAGAACAGAGAATATCTATTTTGGTTTCCCTTATCTTGGAGTTTGCATATGCAATTCTCTCTATTGCTGAAGAAATAAAAAACGCTTTAATCTCGTGGACTATTATATTATGCCTTGATTTTTTTTTTTTTTTTTTTTTTTTTTCCCCTCTGTACAGTACTTTCTATTTCACATGTTTTTTATGCTGAATGTTTTTAGGTCGACTTCTCGTCCCCAAAACACTAGCGATTGAGCGGGGTCCTCTTTCTGGACCGGAAGTAAAGCACCAACAAAGGAACAGGACAAAAACCAGGCAGTATACCTTAACACATCTATTGCCTTAATTCTACACCGTTACAATATAACACAGAGTGAGATTTAAGATACAGGAGACAGGGACACAGAGTCAGACTTTGACACCACGAGATACAGTTACACTTAATACACGATATGATACATGTACACTAATGTCCTGAATTATATATGTGGATACCCGTATTTCACTTGAAGTCAAAACATATACTTAATTGGAAACAAGGGGAATAAACAAGATTAAGAGTCCATGGGGGAAATACTATTATAAATAAGACAGGGTGCGGATTGCGACACTTGACGCAGTGACTTAGTCGCGGCGGCACTTGATATAGGCTTTTGATTCTCCCGCACTCCCTAGTCTCCATTCACAGTCACTGAAAGTTCTTTTACTTGGAGGCTCGTACAACTACTCTAACTTCTCTTACTGGGGGTTCAAGTAATTTTCTGTTCTGCCGGGTATTGAGTTCTTTTAGACTAATAGCAACTGTCACTGGTTTTTCACTGGTCTTGACTCGGTCACTGTTCACTGTTCTTTCCCCTGGTTTGTTCTCGGTACGAGGGGCGTCACTTATTTACCCGTGTTTCCTAGGTGGGGTACACTCTGTCGTCGGGGCGTGAGGAGAGGGCCCTAGGGGGACTCTGCCTGCAAGGGGCAACACACTACCCGCAGGGGAGTCACTGCCCGGGTCCTGGTCGTCGGTGAGGTGCAGGGAGGCCCTCCTGTCTGGGGGCTCGACCTGAGAGGAGGCCCTTGTCTTGGAGCCTCGTTGGTGGGGTGCAGGGAGGCCCTCCTGTCTGGGGGCCTCGACCTGAGAGGTGGCCCTCGCCTTGGGGCCTCGTTGGTGGGGTGCAGGGAGGCCCTCCTGTCTGGGGGCCTCGACCTGAGAGGTGGCCCTCGGGACTGGGGCCAAACACCTGGAGGAGGCGGGCCTGTCGTCTACGGCTCCGCGGGGTGAGGGAGCCTGGGTTACCCAAGTCTGGAGTCTGCTGGTCACGCCTGGGGGTCCTGGGGCTGCGGTCGTCTGCTGGGAGAGGCGCCGACAGAGTTGGGCTGGGGCCTCGTCTCCGTCTGGTGTCTGGAAAGAACAGAGATCTCCCAGGCGTGGGAGGTAGGCCCGGTTTCGGACCTTGCCACCACTCTGGCGACACCTCCGGGGCAACACTCCCGGATGGTGACGAAGGGTTCCCACAGGGGGACGAGGTAGGAAAAGGATTCACGGAGTCCGTGTCCTCTCCGATATGGGGAGAGGGAAGCACAGAGGCGACTCTCTCTCCTGGGTTTTCTACAGCCGTGGCTAAGGGTCCTCTCCCCCTGGTGCACACGTCTGGCTGTAGTCTTGGGCCTCCTGCCCTTGGAGTGCCTAAGGGCACAACCGCCCTGGTGCACACTTCTGGCAGTAGCCTTGGGCCTCTTGCCCTTGGAGTGGCTAAGGGCACAATCGCCCTGGTGCACACGTCTGGCCGTAGCCTTGGGCCTCCTGCCCTTGGAGTGGCTAAGGGCACAACCGCCCTGGTGCACACGTCTGGCCGTAGCCTTGGGCCTCCTGCCCTTGGAGTGGCTAAGGGCACAACCGCCCTGGTGCACACGTCTGGCCGTAGCCTTGGGCCTCCTCTTGAGGTTGTAACAATGGCCGTCGCCAAGACGTTACTTGGGACTGAAACTTGTTCAGTCCCACCCCAATTCTGGCGATGGTTGTCCCGCCCGCAAGGTCGTTGGCGTTTTCCGGTCACCTGGTGTCGGGGTAGTTGAGGGGAAAAGGGACTCAGGACAGTAGTGTCCCGGTGACCCTCTTTCTACAGCCGTGGCTAAGGGTCCTCTCCCCCTGGTGCACACGTCTGGCTGTAGTCTTGGGCCTCCTGCCCTTGGAGTGCCTAAGGGCACAACCGCCCTGGTGCACACTTCTGGCAGTAGCCTTGGGCCTCTTGCCCTTGGAGTGGCTAAGGGCACAATCGCCCTGGTGCACACGTCTGGCCGTAGCCTTGGGCCTCCTGCCCTTGGAGTGGCTAAGGGCACAACCGCCCTGGTGCACACGTCTGGCCGTAGCCTTGGGCCTCCTGCCCTTGGAGTGGCTAAGGGCACAACCGCCCTGGTGCACACGTCTGGCCGTAGCCTTGGGCCTCCTCTTGAGGTTGTAACAATGGCCGTCGCCAAGACGTTACTTGGGACTGAAACTTGTTCAGTCCCACCCCAATTCTGGCGATGGTTGTCCCGCCCGCAAGGTCGTTGGCGTTTTCCGGTCACCTGGTGTCGGGGTAGTTGAGGGGAAAAGGGACTCAGGACAGTAGTGTCCCGGTGACCCTCTTGACCTGGGTCACTAACCCCACCGTTGTGTCCTCCTGGGGTGTTGGTGTGGTAGTTGCCCGGTGGTGGGGTAGGGGGTGGCGGGGTGGGTGGTCCGGCGGCGGGCATTTTACATGTTAAATAATTAAACCATTATAAAAAATAAAAAAAAGTCGCGGCGCAGGACTCTGAGGTTGTCATTATCATACCCTGGCAACCTACCTGTTAAACAGCGGGTCCGATATCGTATCATATTATGCACAAATCATATTATTATACACGAAAATATTATACACGAATATATTATACACAAATATTATTATAGACGAACATATACACCAATCACACGCATATCTTATACACGAAATTGGGAGCACTGTTGCCGGATAGGTTGCCAAAGTACGATAATGACCTCAGAGTCGTGCGCCACGACTATATATAGTTTAGCATCAAAGACTGTATGGTTGTACTTCAACTGTGTAGTATTTGCCTTTCTATTTTTTGTCCAACTATTACCAGACGCCTTAAAACCGTAAGGGGTGGCCACAAACAAATCGCCTCCATGTCGCCCTGTTCCACGCCATTTCATTGCCCTCCCCCAACTCACACCCTTCCCACTTACAGTACTGTATATACCTCTCCACTCCATCCCTCCACCTCATCCTCGGCCTCCCCGTCCCTCTCCCCACCTCCATCTCACTCACATACACTCCTCGTTAGTCTCTCTCTCTCTCTCTCTCTCCATCCTCTCCACATGGCCAAATCAACTCAATGTGTTTCTCCTAACGCTTTCTATCGCATCCACATTCACACCACAATGCTCCTTCACATCCTTATTTGTCAGTCTGTCTCTCCATGTAACTCCACATGCTCCACTCAAACAACTCATTTCCACTGCTCTCACTCTTGACTTGCGTCCTTCCAAAAAGGTTCAAGCTTCACTTCCATACGTTTGAGTTGGTATGACAATACCATCATGCAGCGACTTTTTTTACTTCCATACTCACATCTTTGTTTCTTATCATTGCTTTCAAAGAACCACTAACTTCCTGCCTCGTTGGACCCTTTCAAACAATTCATCCTCCCAACTTCTATCCTTACTCATCACACTAGCCTACCTAAGTACTTAAATGCACTCACATTTTCCATTTCCTCATCATCCAGCCTCACTGTACATTCATTTACATCACATCTTTCGAAGATCATAACTTTACTCTTTCCTATACATTAACCTTTAAATTCCCTTTCTTACACTCTCCCAAACTCGTCTTCGCTTAACAATACAGTAGGCCTATCAGCTGCAAACAACAGTACAGGGAGTTTTCAAACGTTGCCCTCTCTCATTAGGGCCGCTCCAGCCAGACTGAACAACCATAGAGACATGACATATCCCTGTTTCAGTCCAACTTTTAGATAGAAAAATTCATTCACTATCCACACGCACTGCAGCCTTAGCATCCTCATACATACTCTTCACGGCATTCAACAACTTCCCATTTACTCAATATGTTCTTAATATTTTCCACATTCCATGTCAATCCACTCTGTCATATGCTTTCTCCAAATCCATGAAGGCCGCATACCACTTGTTTCTCTTCTCTGGAAACTTTTCCATTAAAGACCAAAGGATGAATATCGGACCTACACAACCTCATCTCTTCCTAAAACCTCCATGTTCCTCTCCAACTAATCCTTCTGTTATTTCCCTAACTCTGTCAATAAGTATAACCTACCATATACTTTTCCTTCTCCTATTACACTCAGAAGACAAATGCCCCTATGATTACCACACACTTCTTTTTCTCCTTTTTCTTTGTACAGGGGAATAATTATACCTGACTTCCAATCCTCCAGGACTCTACTTTCCTCCCAGGCCAATCTGCAAATCTTCCACATATCCATTGTACTGCTATCTCTCCCCCATGCTTCATCACTTCACCACACATTCCATCAATTCCTGGGGCTTTCCCCATTTTGATTTTCTTCATTGCCTCCACTACCTCCATCCTACTGATCTCTTCCTCCCTTCTCACCTCCCTCCGTCTCCCAGCCATTCCCCAGCCACTTATACTCGCATTCCTGTCATTTTCAATGTTTAACACGTCCTCAAAGTGTTTTCTCTATCTGCTCATTTTTTCTTCCTTCGTTAGCAATCTACCATTTTTATCTTTCACCTCCCTACTAACTTCTTTAACATTCTGTCTAACTCTCTTTACCTCTTTCCAGAACATTTTCTTATATTTCTTTCACTTTACATTCAGATTCCTTCCAGATTCCTCATCCACTATCGTCTTACTCTCTCTTACTAATCTTTTCACCTCTCCCTTCCTCCATACATATAAATCTTTCTTCCGCCTCTCAACTTCATGCCTCTGCTTCCCATCCACCTACTATATGTTTTCTTCTTTTGCGCCACAGGTTGTCTCACCTCATCATTACACCATGCTGTTCCTTGCGCCACTTTTCTTCTCTTCACCCCACACACCATCTCACGTGTTACACAGATTTCTTCTGTGAATATCTTGCATACACTTTCCACCTCCCCCATCTGCTCCAAATCATATTTACCTAATCGCTCCTTCACTTCTCTCTTATATTCTGCCATATCTCCATCCTCTTGCAACTTTTCTACTCTTGTATGGACTATTTCCTTCTGTCCTTCCCTTCTTCTATGCCTCCATTGCACTTGAACCTTGAGTTTTACCACCACTAAATGGTGGTCAGAAAGTCCACTCCCCCAACCTACCCTTTACATACCTTCTCATTCTGCCATCCACACACACAATCAGTCATTGCCTTCCGTTCATTCGGTTTGCCACCCACCCTTCTCATCGTTCGCCACGTATTCCTGTGGATCATTTTGTGCCTAAAGAGGGTATTGGCCATCTCCAACCCACTCCCTGCACAAATGTCTACTAAAGCACTGCCATTCTCATCCACTTCCGCAGGCACACCCTACTTTATTCGAGGATAGTAAAATATTCTTGGTACCCCAGAGATTCAAACTCTACAGCTAAACTCACACGTGATCTTGTGCATAGGCGCAACCAAGGAAGGGTGTTAGGTCCCCCTTTCTACTCAAATGAACCGAACGGGTAGACAGTCACAAGTGATAGCTCCCAGGTTGCTTTCTTTGCCCTCCAACACTAGATACCGTATCTCAAGAAAAATTATTACTAACAAAATTCAACTCCTCCGCAAGAAAATCCTGGCTGCGCTCCGACCACGTTGACTTAAGAACTCAGTGCTTCTGTGCCAGCGAGAAAATATGAATACGTTGGGTTCCCCAATACCGTCATTATTAATTGATTTCACGCGCTAGCTACGTACCACACAAACACAGCAGATACACAGCATCAGACAGCTAGGAAATATCTATCAATCTATCTAAAACCAGGCGCCATAATCCCGCAAGTAGTGGCTGTTTGTATCTGAGTTAGTTGTTTTACGGGGCACTAACTCTCTGGTGCGTCGATGTACCAAATTGGCATGATGTAAGGTGGTGTGCTCACTCGCATATACTGTGTATATAGATGGATATATAGATAGATAGATATAGATAGATAGATAGATAGATAGATGGATATATATATATATATATATATATATATATATATATATATATGGAGCCTCTGTGGTAGAGTGTGCGTTTCGCACGCTGGTGAGCGCGGGTTCGCCTCCCGCCATAGTTGTAAAAACTTCGGGAAGCCACTTGCTACTTTGGCGGACACAAGGGGTGATGTGGTTGAACCAGTGTCGCACCCAATCGGCTTAAGGCGGGCCGATTACACTTGGTTCACAGACTACACACACATCCAAAGCCACTACAACACTACAATCACACTCACAAGCACTTCTCACTCTACATACTGTACAGTCTCTACCAGACAGCCTAAGCCACTGGGTAGAGATACATTGGCTGTATCGTCCTTGCTTCGGTAGGGATAGGCCGGTCCTGCAGTGAACCTCAACGGCTGATGATGATGATTTTATATATATATATATATATATATATATATATATATATATATATATATATATATATATATATATATATATATATATATATATATATATATCACCACAACCAACTACCACCATTGCCACCACCACGACCAACTGCCACCATTACCATCACCACAACCAACTACCATCATTACCACAACTAGTTACCACCATTACCTCCACACACACACACACACACACACACACACACACACACACACATTATCAGTTAAATGATGATGATGATTATACCAATATTAATGGCTGTATGATCTCAGTATTATCGCCACTGCAATTTTTACCATCAACCACCACACTATGAACCACCACAGTTACCATCACCACTAACAGCAACTAGCACAATTACCACCACCACCTACAACCGGCACCTAGAGGTGATAAAAAATACACATGAAACGTTCAGAAATTGCGTATCAGTATCAAAGTACAAGGCACCTGATTGTGTTAATGTAAGACTAACTACCAGAAGGCAGCAAACAACCTATAGCAGAATCAGAACGCTGTATAGATATCTCTGGGAAGTAAGTCAGTCAAGTAATAATATGATAAGTAACTGCAGAGTATGTGAAGAGAACGGAAAGCACAATCTAGAATATTACATTGTTGAGTGGCCAAATGTTAAACCATATAGAGATTTATGTTCCTCAAATAACAGATATGATTTATTGGTATACTTTCTTCAGCCCTCTGTCCTTACGTGATCAATGAATTCCCGTGTTTTGCTTGTGCAGTGTAATATAATTCATGTCTGTCTGTCTCCCCATCACCTGCCTTTCAGGGTCAGCCTACTTCATTTCTTCTTCAGATTTATTATTAATCACAATTTAGTTTTTACAAGACATGTTTATGTGAATAAGTTGACTAGTATTGGTATATTTATAATTTCCAGCTAAAAATGTGTTTACAGATGGTTACCACATTCCTATCCATGTCACCGTAATTAATGTTATCCTCAAAGTTTCAGCTTCCCCATGCTGATACTTGCAACAATCTGTCATTGCTATATGTTATATCCTATTCGACATGCTAATACAAGTCAGTCATTATTACATCTCTGTATATGTCTATTTTACTTTGTACAGTACTGTGTTGTAATTACTGCTGTAAGATGTATTACGTGCACAGACATCCACACCAAATTTATATTCATATGATGCCATATTATGCACTGCCTCAAGAAAGATCACATCCTTGTTAAGGGTATATGCTCAATTAATTTTATTATTAGACTGATACTTATTTTTATTCCAATGTGTCTGCCAATTTGATATCACTATACCTACAGTATGTAGCTATGCAGATTACTATATATTGTATTAATATGAAAGCATATACCTAACATCTCTCTCTCTCTCTCTCTCTCTCTCTCTCTCTCTCTCTCTCTCTCTCTCTCTCAACTTCTTTTGCTTCTCTCCATTATTACAGTCTGACCCTCTCCCACTATGATACTGTATATTATGTATGTGTGTATATGCATGTATATGTATGTGTGTGTATGTATATGTGTATATATAACTAACAGATTTATTCATAATGCATTCCATTCATACCAACCTACGTGTGTGTTACCAGGGGGTGGTCCTTATCAAATGTATAATCCATTGCTTCACTTCAACAAGGCAATCCACTCAATTTTTGTGTTACTAGGGGGTGCACCAATTGTGTAAATTTTTTTTTACTATGTAGATTTTGCACAATAGAATTTGTAAATCCAATAATCCACCACCACCACCAACAACAACAACTACCACCATTACCACCACCACCACAACCAACTACCACCATTGCCACCACAACCACAACCAACTACCACCATTACCACCACAACCACAACCAACTACCACCATTACCATTATTGCCACCACCACGACCAAC
Source organism: Coenobita brevimanus (assembly GCF_032717465.1). Lineage (NCBI taxonomy): Eukaryota > Metazoa > Arthropoda > Malacostraca > Decapoda > Coenobitidae > Coenobita > Coenobita brevimanus. The sequence continues at coordinate 45,567,828 of NC_137018.1, forward strand.
TGCCACCATTACCACCACCACAACCAACTACCATCATTACCATCACCACAACCAATTACCACCATTACCTCCACCACCACCAGCTATCATTAAACCGAACTACCACCACTACCTCCACCACCAACTATCACCATTACCACCACCACTAACAATTTCCACAGTTACCATTACCACCACCAGCTACCAACATTACCACCACCACCACCAACTACCATTACAACCACTACCACCACCACCACCACCAATGACCATCATTACCACCACCCTCACCACCACCAACTAACACCATTACCACCATCAACTAACACCATTATCACTATTACTACCACCACCACCAACTACCACCATTACCTTCACCACCACCAATTACTACCATTGCCACCACCAACTACCACCATTACCTTCACCACCACCAATTACTACCATTGCCACCACCACCACTAACTACCACCATTACCACCACCACCACCACTAACTACCACCATTACCACCACCACCACCACTAACTACCACCATTACCACCACCACCACCACTAACTACCACCATTACCACCACCGCCACCACTAACTACGACCATCACCACCACCACCACCACTAACTACCACCATTACCACCACCACCACCACCACCACTAACTACCACCATTACCACCACCACCACCACCACTAACTACCACCATTACCACCACCACCATCACTAATTACCACCATTACCACCACCACCATCACTAATTACCACCATTACCACCACCACCATTACAATCACCACCACCAGCTACCGCCATTATCATAACCACCACCAACTACCATCATTATCACCACCACCGTCAACTACCACCATTACCACCTCCACCAACAACCACCATTACCACCTCTGACAACAACAACCACCATTACCACCACCACCATCAACTACCACCGTTATCATCACCACCGCCAACTACCACCATTACCACCATCACCAACAACAACCACCATTACCACCATCAACTACTATCCTTACCGCCATCACCACCACCATCACCAACTACCACCATTACCATCGTTGCCGCCAACTACCAACATTACCGCCACCGACAACAACAACCACCATCATTACTTCCACCATCACCACCAACTACCAGCGTTACTATCACCACTACCATTAACCAACACCACTCTTACCACCGTTACAACCACCAACAACAACAACTACCACCATTAATACCACCACCACAACCAACTACCAACATAACCACCACCACATACCGCCACAACCACCACCACCAACTACCACCGATACCTTTACCACCACTAACTGCCACTATTACCACCACCACCATCAACATCTACCAACATTACCACCACCAACAACAACAACTACCACCGTTACCTCCACCAACAACTACCACTACCATCACCAACAACAACAACTACCACCATTACCACCATCGCATCCAACTACCATCGTTACCACCACCACCACCACCAATTACCATTACCACCAGTAACAACTACCACCATTACCACCACCACCACCACCACCAATTACCATCATTCCCACCACCAGGACAAACTGTCAACATTGCCACCACCACCAACAGCAACTTCCACCATTACCACCACTACCATCAACAACTACCACGACAACCACCACCACCACCACCACCAACTACCAGCATACCATCACCACCAACAAAACTACCACCACCACCATCACCACCACCAACTACTAACATTACCACCACCACCAACTACCAACATTACCACCACCACCAACTACCAGCATACCATCACCACCAACAAAACTACCACCACCACCACCACCACCACCACCATCAACTACCAACATTACCACCACCACCAACTACCAACATTACCATAACTCCATCACTGCTGAATGAAATAGTAAGTGGTGGGTAAGTTTCTTTTATATCATACTAGCAGTGGTACCCGGCGTTGCCGGCCAAAAAGGCGAACACTCTAATACTATGTTTCAGTTCAATCTATCTTTCTACGCAGAAAGACCGTGTACCTGTTATGCTTTTGAAGGGGGAGTATAAGAGGTTCAGGAACTTTGTATTTCGGCTTTCGCAGACTAACACAGTATTTATGCGCACTTTTTTATTATAACCAGTGACCTCAAATGACCTCGGAGGTTAAACTCACATAGCCTATGTCCGAACTGGAGGTCATGTGAATCTCCATGCCAAAAATTGGGCTGCTGATGTACCTGCCGTTGCCCGGGCCAAAGAGGCCAACACTACCGGTGGCCTTAAATGACCCAGATCTGAATTTTGACCCCCCTAAAACCATTCTTGGGTCACCATGATTCAGAAAATATATGGGTCTGGGGGTCTCTGGCCTTGGTTTGGTTGTGACTGAACGACAAACAAACAAACAAACAACGTTGCTCTTTTACACACACACACACACACACACACACACACACACACACACACACACACACACACACACACACACACAGTATAATTATATACCGTAGAGAGAGAGAGAGAGAGAGAGAGAGAGATGGAACCGGATGGGGACTTCAGCTCAACTGGTCCTTCTCCAGTAGTCCAGAAACCTACATGGACTCAGTTATGTTCACCTCTACAGAGAGAGATAGGGATGGAGATAGACAGATAGACAGATACATAGATAGACACATATATATAGACAGATAGACAGATAGACAGACAGACAGAGAGAGAGAGAAAGAGAGAGAGAGAGATAACAGGAGGGAGGATAAAAGTAGACAGGATATGAAAGGTCAGAAAGGAAGAGACGGGGAAGGTGGAAGGAGGATGGGGGTGGAGGGATATAGGAAGGTGATCTATATATTAAGGCGAGAGAGGGAGGAACAACACTCACTCACACAGGCTCAGCAACAGGTAAAACATTATATGGGTAGATATACTGTTAATACCAGAAATCCTAGACCTTAACTTGAAGGAGATTTTCGTCCCTTTGAAGCTTATATCCTGTAGGTCAGTGGCAGTATAAGGCAATGCTACAGTTCAACATCCTTCATGCTTCGTAGCTAGCACCATCTGTATCTGTATCTGTATCAGTGTGAGGTTTGCTGAAAGACCAGACCTTCCTCTTGCAGGGACAATGACGATAGCCATTCCAACTAGACAGAATGAGGAATGCCTCTGAGATTATGACAGATTATTAACACATTATCCGGGATACCACAAGCAGCTTAGTGTAGTGTTAATATCCTATTACGATTGAGCATTCAAAATGGAGAGATAGCAATTTTAGGCCAAGTTAAAGTGGACAGAGTATAGCAATGACAATAAAACATTTACGGGTAAGTTGTAGAGTCTGTTGGTCAGACCAGTAACAAAGACAAAACATCTGCATCCATGTTTAGGGCCGTATTAATAGCATATAAATCAGGAGACGCATTTTCATTTTTTCTACTCGTATCTTCCACTGAGTGACAACTGAAAATGGTGTGCTGCAAGAAATTAGGCTCGAGAAAATATCCGAGAGGTGATGCAAATAGCGGTGGGCTGAGATAAGCTGGACTTGTTGAGAGAAAGAGGAAGGATGGCTGGGAAGGGTCGCAGCCGTGAATATGAGGGGAAGAAAGACCGGAAGGAGACCGAAGAAGACGTAGGGTGAGGGGCTGAGTGGGAATATCTAGGCTGGGGGACTAAGCAGGGAATTATTTAAAACTCATGGGGAGCTGTAATCAGGTGTTCGAACCTGCATATGCTGGTGCAGGTATGTTGTTAGTGGTCTCCATGTGCAAACACAGCAGATCTCTTTTTGAAGGCGTTAATGGAAGACATCATAATTAATTATCTAACCTCTCCCGCTCGAATTGGCTTTCCCATGCTTAAATAAATCGTCTGGTGGCTGCAAGACATCTGAATGAAGGTGTTAAAATTGAAATGATGAAAGTGTAAACTTCCAGTTTTACAGCATATTAGCCAAAATTATACCAGGTGAACCAAGCGCATCATTCTTCGGCTCTTAAACCAAATTTGGCACGATTTCACCTAAGACTTGATTATGTATTCGCGTGGTACTAGAGACTGTAGATAACCTATTGAGTTTCTAGTGTCCTAAGTGCAAAGTAATACTGTATTTAATGAAATTATAAAGAGAATGATGAACTTCAGAAGAATCAAGATATTTGCTAGTGGTACAGCACCCATGCAGTGGGGTACTACGAACAAGCAAACCCCCTAGAATACACGAAAATAATTTTGACAAGCCTATACCTGAAGCTCGGCAGCTAGATGCATACTGTCGGGATAAAGGGAGATTGCTTCTAACCCCTTCATTATGAGAGGTATGTTCTAAGCTAACTATAATCGTCTGATTAAGGTAAGAATACGATAAATAATGACGTCATCCCGCCCCCTTAAAAAAAAAAAATGAGTTGTGTGGTCGATGTAAAAATGATGGTAAAATTAACTTTGGAATCTCATTCTGCACAAAAATTTAGCTTTAAATCCACAGTTTTGTTAACTCAGTAGGCTACAATGGCGTCTTGCTGTTTCTAGTCTCCACTTATGTTTTTGCTGGTATTATTATTCTCGTCTCAGAGTCTCGCAACGATTCCAAGAGAACCAGAGACTGAGCAAGGAATCTGAAGGGCCCAGGCTATGTGTCCTGGCATGAGCCATTGCCGATAGGAAAAAAATCCCAATCTCCCCAACGGGGTCAAGGCCGTTGTAAAAGCGCACCAGACACGTACGTTCTTCGACACCAATGTCAGATCCCTTGTTGATGTTACACAAGAAGTTACCTTGGGGTCTCCAGATCTTGTTTATATTATACATACCATACAGTATCCTTACTGAGGCTACACAGTAAAAGTTCGAAGCTAATGATTATTATTCTGGCCTCAGAGTCTCATTGACGATTCCAGGAAAACCGGAGACTGCGCAAGGAATCTGAAGGGCCCAGGCTATGTGTCCTGCTATGGACCATTGCTGGTAGGAAAAAAAAAAATCCAAATTTGCCCAATGGGGTCGTCACTAAAAAACAGTAGGTGGAGACTAGTGACTGTTCGTAGGACAGTTACTGAGTTCAAGTTGTTCTTGCTACCGCCAGGTGATTTTATTTCGACTTAAAAAAAGAAATTGTAGGGACAGGATTCAACATAGTCTCCATTAACTCTCACTCCGAGATATATGGCAAAAGTTGAATAAAATAATCTGGTGACAGCAAAACTACACATCAATAAGACAGCATCGTAGTGAAAACATTTATATAGAACAATAGCAGCAAAAAGTGCAAGGCAGTACAAACTGAAAACAAAGAAGGCAGAACAAAGAAAAATCAGTCCAAAGGAACTGATGTTATGCGAGACGAACTGACATGACGCAAAGTAAACTGGCCAAAAACACAAAACCAAACTAGTGAGAGACTATCACAGACTGAAAGCAAAGAACATGATAAAGATCTATACTCTTAAATACAGTGGTAAAATTTGTAAAATTTACTGAGGCAATAATGGTGAGCAGACTAAAATTAAACCAGACTAAATTACAAAAATCCATCCCTTTCAATAGGATGACATTCATCGTCTTCATCAAACCACATTTAGATGATCTGATTGATTTTAGGAGGACCTCTAGTTATGAAGGGAGTCTATATTTAACCCCTTAAGTTCAATTTTTTTTTCACAAGTTAATTAAAATCGTCTGAAGGTAGTACGAATAATATAACAGAAGACACTCCAAATTGAGTACGACAGACTGACATGGAGATAAGACGAGCCGGCGATACAGAGTGAAGTCAATGAACACAGTCTGAAGTGGAGCAACACTACCCAGTTGAGACAAACTAAAAGAAGACAGAATGACGAGAAAATAATGACCACATACAATTCTTCCTGACAAAAGAACAAGTAAAATGACTGACGAAAAATGACCACATACAATTCATCCTGACAAAACAACAAGTAAAATAGGTCAAAACAATATGAACTGCAGTAAGACTGAATCCAGCCAAGACAAACTGAGAGCAGAGAAAACAGACTTATGAAAAGGTGAACCTAAACCCTACTAATACATGTAAACAATAAACGAGACAAGACGACGAGAAGTGACCACAAACAAAGCCTGAAAACACAAGTGACACCAAAAACAGACACGACAAGGTGATTAAAAAGGTCCATAAACAAAACCTGAGTACTTAATGACTCTATTTTACCTCCAGCGAGATTAAGCCGATCTCTACAGAATGACTACGATGGGAGGTGGCGTGTGGTTGCCTCGCCTAAATATAAATAAGCTAAAACCAGGCAAGATAGACTAAAGAAAAACAAAACAGAAGGGGAACAATTAATACTAATCAAAGCAATCTGACATAAAGACAAGAGGCAAGACTAATGGTAAATGACCAAGGGAAGCTTGAAAAACACAAATTAAACCAAGAAAACCGCACTGAAATCAGTACCGTCCCCTGGGACATGTCTACAGATGGAGGTGGAGCCGTGGAAGAATCCAGACAACCTAGATAAATACAAACTATAACCAAGCAAGGCAGGCTGACGATAAATGACCATAATTAAGCATAAAAACTGACACTAAGATATCCCACTGAAACCAAGCCCATTCCCGTGCAGAGAATGTCTACGGTGGGTGGTGGAGGTGGTGGCGTGGGTCTGGCTCGGTGGGTGGTGCGTAACCGAGTGTCCCTACCCACTGGTGTTACGGCAGGGGCTGGTGGAATCAGGTACACTCACGCCGCACAGTACGTCTTCATCGTTTCAATCTCCCTGCAGAACCTCGTGACGATTCAGCAAAACCAGATGAGGTGAGTATAGTGCGATTTTTTTTTTTTTTTTAACAAGTGTAAATGAAGTACTGCTGGAACACGCACGCAGTGCAATGCGTCTTCGTAGCATCAGGCACTCTTCAAAATTTCATGACAACGCAGCAGGACCAGGTGAGGCAAGGAAAGCACAAGTTTTCTTCAGTCACGCCTGAGAACCTCATGTAGACGCAGCAAGACCGAGTGAATTAAGAACAGTGCATTTTTTGTGTGTGAAACAGGAGTAATTAAAATTGTGAGTTTTGATATATCGAGGAAGGTACACTAGCTTAACTTCAGGTACACTAAAGCAGCACAGTGCGTCTTCATCGCTTCGGTCATCCTATGGAACCTCATGCAGACGTAGCAGAACCAGGATATACGAGCCATACAATTTTATTGGAGCAGGAGTTGTGTGTGTGTGCTTTGAACAGATAAAATACGATAAGCACACTGACGTAAAACATTACATTTTATCGCTCCACGCACTCCTCAGAACATCATGTGGTCGCAACAGGACCTATCTAATTGAGTACAGTGGAGTTACTTTAAACGGAAAATAATTTATGTTGCTATATACAGAAAAAGATACACTTTTTAATAATGTGTACACTTACTGTACACTGTATGTATCGTCACATCAATCACCCTTCAGATCTCATGCCAGAGCAGTAGGACCAGGGGATTTTTTCTTTTTTTTTTACATGCGTAGAAAATACTGTAAGTTGGGGCAGTGCCAAAGACGGTACACCCGCCTTGCACCCCAAGTCTCCAAGACTTCTTGTAGCAAAGTCGAGAACAAATGAAGTGGGTGATGAGATAGCTTTTGAACAGTATGACATATATAAAGGCTAACCCCTTGCGATCGGAGGCTCACTCATGTGCTGGATAACATGATCTGGCAGTAACCAAAATAATAATATCCAAGTGGCATGCGATCTGAAATCATTATTAACTCTTTTGGTTGTTAAGGCACATTTAGACATTTCTTTCTGGCAATAAAGAAGATTTATTCAGCTGAGAGAAAATTAATCCCAGTCAAATGGTTAGGGTACGCTGATGTAGAAACAGAATGCAAGCAGATTAGGAGAGTCTTACAGGCACAGAAGGAGCTATAGTCACTTCAACCACCATACCCTCCTAAACTTCCTGCACTTGCAGCAATGCCCGATAAATACGTGGAGAGAAGAACAGCCTATAATTTATAAGTTCTGTATCACCTATTACTCACTCATGCTTTTGTTCTAATTTTATTTTTTCTTGGTATTTGTGTCTTGATCTTGTTGTGTAATAAATGCCAAAGTTGATTAACCACCGGCTTTTAAATAAAGTGTTCTAGTTGCTGGCCGATGCTCTTCAGCAATCTGTGTTGCTTAAGGACGTGCTCCTATACTTCGAATTATAGCCCTTCCCCGCAGCATCAGTTGCCATTCATCCAATATCCCATCCTCCTTTGCCACGTCAGGAACGTAGGGGATCTGAGCTTGGCTATTCAGTCCCGACATATAAGGCATGGGTGACCAGCCTCAATCCCCTTCCGTGGCATTATGAGGACAATAAACCCCACCCATCCATAGGATGCAAACCCTTGTAAGCCTCATCGGTTGGCGACCCTTAACCCGCTACACTGCCAGGCGTCATTTGGTTGTATGGTTACCATCTATCGTTGCAAATGACCTTCTGAATCACCGTAAATTGTCTGGCTTGTCACACAATATAGAATCAGCTAAAGGTAACACTACACTGAGTTAGTGGATGGTAAGCACCCTCGCCACACTAAGTGTGGGTAGGGATTAGAAAATGTGGAAAATTATGATTACATAACGAAAATATGTCTACACACCTACCTTTATCTAGCCTTGAAACCTTCAGATAGGATATACTGTAGGTATTACACTTGCCACTACACCGTTCCACCATGACCCCATACTGAACCCTTGGACAAGGAGAGGTTCCTATGAGACGGATAAGATTGTCTGATGTTAGCCAGAGAAGAATGTGTAAATCGTCAGCAACCTATTAGATGTTAATGATCGATACTTAAACATGGATAGTCTGTTGCTTTGGGTTTTATTTCGGTATGATTTAAGCCGTTCTATCTAGCTATAGCCAGACGCCATGGGTTGGCCATTTGACTGAGTTAGGCCTAGTTGTTTTACGGGGAGAGGCACTAACCCTCCGCCAATCCACTTGTTAATACGTAGGGAACACGTATGGGTTGGTTATATGGTTACCACCCAGTGTTTTAAATGGTTTCCTGGCTTACAGGAAACCATTAGGCTTGTCACTCAGTGTAAATGCCACCAGAAAGGGAAAGAAGAGTAATAAAAAGTGGCAGGAAAGATGCGAGAAATAAGGAGAGAGGAGGGCAGACACAGAAAAAGGATGATAAAGATGAAGGAAGAAGTAGGCAGCATTACATCGAGTGAGTGGATGAGGGTCGCCACCACCTACCACCATGATGTGAGCCTACAGAGAATATTTCAGCTTATCATCAACAGTGTCATTATCCCCCAAGCCTGAGAAGTGTGACATACTGACTGACGACTGGGACTTACCATCAATAAGAATATATCAGTGATTTCATTTGTGTTTTAGATATTTTCATTATTTTTCTTTCTAACTCTTCTTTTCATCTACAACAAATCTCTTCTTGACAGTACCTCTGTCTTCTGTTCTTGTATACTTATATTCCATCTAGTCCCTATCATGCCATTATTTCTCTTATCTCTGTTGCTCGTTTCTTTTTCTTCGCTCTTCTCTTTTCTATCTGTCTGTTGCCGTTCAATTCATCTACCCCTACCCTACTATTTTATTATCATATATCAGAGCAAACCTGCTTCCCTGTTTTCCCGCCGTTTTTACCGCTACATTTCCCTTCCCATCTCCCTCTGTCTGTCTGTCCCTTTTTCGACACAGACCAACATGGCCACCGCTGACATGTTGCTGTCCCGTCCCTTCTGGAGCGTGGCCAACACTCTGATGCTGCCCATTTTGTCTGACGATGACGGTGACGGACGCCCCACACTCCACTCCCTCGTCTCCCTCTCCCTGCCAGTCACCATCTTCCTTGACACCATCTTCGGGGAGACGCGCTCGGCCAGGTCCGGCTTTGGCACACGGACGTTTTACGAATTTGGAATTATAACTTTTGAGTAGTTAACATTTACTTGTGTCTACTACAGCCGTATGTTTTTGTTTTTGTCTTTAGCAGAGCTTCGATCTATGTACACATCTATTCCTTCCTCCCTTTCTATTTCATCGAAGCTCGGGACATAGGAGGAGAGTAACCTAAAGGCTAACATGGCTTAAGATGTATCATAGTTCAATCAGTTGTACCTTCATCATTTGAAAGTTTATTATCGGCTACTGAGACGCCTTCACTAAGGTCACGTTGCAGTAACTACGTTATATACGAGTATTCGTGATGCGTTTAGTTCAGTGCAGTTTACTGTTCATTACCTTCCCTTGCATTTTTTACTGTTCCCAAATTATAACTTACCATCAACTCCAACCTCGCCAGCGGGCGTGGTGTGGCGGAGGACCAACTTGACATCTTCCGCGCAGTGGAGGGCGCGCTGAGTGGCGTGGGCGTGGATGGGCGTGGGTGTCTGCTGCGTCTCATATGCCACCTACAGGCACACCCAGTGGCATCACTTACCATACTGGGGGAGCTCCTCACTGTTCTCTTTACGTGGGTCCACTTATGTTGACTTTCTTACATAGTTTACGATTAGGTATCAGGACATAAAATTAGGGAGCTTCTCACTGTGCTATTGACGTGGGTCCACATGTTCGATTTCTTATATCGTATAGACTTAATAGATGAATAGATAGATAGATTAGGAGACGAGATTAAATAGCCTCAAACGAAGGATGACAGCTTTTATTCTTTTTGTTCCATTTTTTCATAGCTTGCCTGACACATATACAACAGAATACTAAATACCACCATCCCACAGGCCGAAGCGAGCCGAAAGTGGATTCCTGCGAGAGTACCAGGATGCCGAAATGGCGGGTCGCGTAGGAGAAGACTGTTCAGCTCGCTACCCCACCTGCCCCCTTTCTCTCACCCCCTACAGCACCAAGCAGCACCGGGTAAGAGAGAGAGAGAGAGAAGGGGGGGGAGGGGGGAATTTCCTCAATCAAATCTTCCAAAACTAACATAAACTAATCAGCCATTTCAGTCTTTGATATTTACTTCCCTAATCTAAATAAAATTCTTGCAAAAATAAACCTAAGCTATAGTAATTTCAACCTTGGTTGATAACTTTCATAACCAAAATCGGTCTTGTATAAACTCATTAATTCATTCATTATTTTTGCCTTTGATATTGACTTTCCATATATATATATATATATATATATATATATATATATATATATATATACTCATAAATTATTCTAGACTTTGATTTAAACTCTATGCCAAAGGACGTTATTTTATTCTTGTTACCTCAACGGTTTAATTCAGCACAGGACAAATTTTTCTAACTGGAGGTTAGATATAGCCTCCAATAACGTCTCCAGCCCCAGAGATTCTTCCAGTGTTTAATAAAATCGCTTGAGGTTAAGCGGAAAAAAAAAAATGGAAGACACCGGTATAATAAATAAAAATCCTTCTAAAATAGATATCTGCCTTGTATATGCATAGTTTAATGTGGTCTGGCTTACCTGACCCGACCTCTTGCAGGACCCGTTCTCGTCCGGGCAGGTCACTGGGTCACTTGCAACCAATGAACTCTATGGCGACCACATCTCCCCTCTGCCCCAGGTCATCCTCTACTGACCTCACCTCCACATGTCAACACAGGTCACAGATCAAGTTAGGTAGCATGATTATATAAGTCTTATGGTTGATCGACACAGGTCAAAGAGATCAGGTCATTGTAGGTCATATATCAATTGGGGTCAACACAAGTGCAACGTAAGTACTTATACAATGAGTTTTTGATAGGAATTTATAGTCTTTACTGACAAACTGGTATATTTCGTATTCATTTCTTTTCTTTAATAGAGGAAACAAAATAATTAGAACCATTGACAAATACTGTAATTATATATTCTAAAGTATTGTGCAAGATTTAGCTATATTGTCAAGGATTACAGGTTAAGAAATATGAATAAAGTACAGCCATGTATTATGAGTATTCTTCCTGTGTAGTGAGCTTTATGAGTCAGCGAGTGAAAACTGAATGAATGTGAAGCGAGTGAGAGACAGCTAGGCTTATAGTCTATTTGATTGACCTGTGCACCTGAGATGTATGGGGCAAGTTGGGTGTTTGATTCGCGGCCGCTGATTGGCCGCCGATGATGTCACCGAAGTGGTGGTGAACAGACAAGGAAAGTAAGCTCCAAAAATGTTGGGGTTACTACCACCAAGTCAGAAGGAAGGAGGGGGACAGGGGAAGAATCAGTTGGTGAGGAAGTGAATTTTAGTTGAAGGAATAGGCGTTGGGGCTTAACCCAACATGCGTGGGCAGTTATTTGGGCAGTTGCACTGGGCAGGGGACAACACAAACATACAAGAATGGTGAACAGATAAGGAAAGTAAGCTCCCAAACATTCCCCCGGAATACGACACGCAACCGTCGATTTTACATCCGGGTACCTATTTTTAGTTCTAGGTACGAACAGGCAGGGTCAAAGGAGACCGTGCCTAAAGGTCTCGTGGTCGACCCGGGAATCTAACCCGGGAACTCTCGCTTGCGAGGCGAGTGTGCTACCGTTACACCATCGTCCACCCGTGTCATTCAAGTAAATGCAGACATGTATTTTAGTGCAACAATGCGGACGTATATAAGTGTACACCGTGGATGGATATTATAGTGCCACTTGCGGACGTAGGTGTACACCCTGGGTGGATGCAGTGCAACTTGCGGACGTGGGTGTACACCGTGGGTGGATAATTTACTTCAAACATCACTCATCGTTTAATGAAACTTCATAATCATCTTTACTTTTTTTTTTTTTATAACAGTAAGCTTTTAAAGCTAATTTTGACCTCTTTAGCTTCGGAAATTATTCCACATTTAAACTGGCTCCTTTTATTGCGGGCAATTAAAAAATCTAAATACATATGTGTTAAAATAAGCGCTGTAGATTTACATCATCGGCGGCCAATCAGTAGCAGCGAATCAAACACACCCTACTCGCCCCATACATCGCAGCTGCACAGGTCAATTTAATTAGATATGGTAAAGCCTTTGACAAGGTGTGGCATTTAGGACTTAAATATAAATTACTTAATCTCAACCTCCCAACTATAACTGAAAAAATTCTCTGTGATTTTCTTGACGACAGAAAGGCTAAAATTAAAATAAATAATTACACAGGGGCTAGCTTTGCTCTGGAAAGCGGGGTTCCTCAAGGGAGCGTACTCTCACCAACTCTTTACTCTATATTCACCAGTGACTCCCCACAAGCTACCCATGGCATCAATATAAGTTACGCTGACGATATTTACCAAATTATTAACTATCCCGGACCTTCTAGAAGGATCATGAATTCAAGAACTCAAAGCGAAGTCGAGAAAATTAATGAATATGAATCTAAATGGAGAATACAAACTAACATAAATAAATTTTCCGTCATCCAACTTGCCAACACCAAAAAAGAACCTTTATTAATTAATGAAGAAATAACAGACTTCAAAGAAGAGGGTAAAATACTTGGTTTTAAACTTAACTCGAGGCTATCTTCCCAGTGTACAGGATAGAAAACAAAAAGCTACTGGAGCATTATCCCGCTTACTCAGATTCAAGGACATGCCTATAAAAGTCAAATCCCACCTTGTCAAAGCACTGATCCTCCCCATACTAGAATATCCACCCATTCCCACACACACCTTCAGCTATACCCAACTTAAAAAACTACAAGTCTTACAAAACAAAGCTCTCAGATTTGCAACTAATCAGCAGTACCCTTACACACTTAACACGAACAAATACACGCCATAACCAAAACCAAACTGTTAAACATAAGATTACATAACCAAGCGAAAAAAATTTGGAGTAAAATCGAGGAAATAAACCCCGAAACATACAACGCATTAACTTACAACATCAATGAGGAGAATCGCTCCTTCCACAAATGGTTCCCTAGTAGTTTAAAAACCATAATAAACAACCATGACCCTATACCAATTTACTAAACTCAACCAAAACGATAAGTGACGCACTAACGAATACAAAAACCCCACCTATTTACGACATAACCCAATTACGACATAAACCCAAACAACCCAACCAAACCCTCAAAAAGCTAGCTAGCTAGCTCAATTCAAACATACAAAACATATGAACGCACACCCACGCACACGCACACACACGCTCACATCCACACGCACATACGTACACACACGCACTCACACACAACATACACAGCCATAACCACTACATATACTTACCAAACTAACACAATATACAAAACAAAGCACTTACCGGTACCTAACTAACTCAATAAACAAAATAAAAGCAGTTACCTAACAAATACTATAAACAAAACAAAGCATGGTGGCCAGCCCACCAACTGTCTACTCCCTCTTCCTTCCTCTTTCTTACTATCCCTTCCCCTATTCTCTCTTCTTTCCCCACCTTCCTATTAAAAAAAAAAAAAAAAAAAAAAAAAAGTGTTGGTATGTGTAGCTGAATAATTTTTGTCTTCAGAATGAGTATATTTTGGCAAATACAGATAAAAATGTTAAAAATAAAGTTTTTGCAACATTTTTTTCCTTGTTTAATAAAAATGCATAGTATAAATATGCCAAGAAGTCTTGAAATATGAATAAACCAACAAATACATAATTTAAAACCTTATCAGTTTCGTCTGAAAGTTTCTCTCAAACTCTTTCACTACAGGAGATCTCTATCGACCTATATAAAATTGTCTGGTGATAGCAAGAAACAGTGAACAAAACACAAGTATACGAGATAGATACAGGACCATGTGGAGCTGTGCTAAAGTGTAGTGCCGTATTGGACTTAGCTACAGTGAGGCACCTAGCGTGTGAACATCCATAAGGAGTTATAGTGTAGTAATATATGAGGTTTCTCTAAAGTGAAGCACACTGCATATGAAAATTATTAGGAAGCTACTGTGAAGCACTATATGGGGCTTCGCCAGTGAAGTACCTAGCGTGTGAAATACCTTAGGGAGCTAAAATGTAGCACCACATGGTGCTTCGCGAGTGGGAACCATCTTGCCGGCGAAAACCTTTATGGGTGTCCGGACCGCCCCTGAAGATATTCTCGCCTATGAAAATTATCATCGTACCGAAAGAAGTTGATGGAGACTGAGTTTAATCCTTTCAGTCAGGGGGAGATCCGTCTTGACCCTCAACAAATCGCCTGGAGATAGCCTGAATAATGTAAAAACTGGTGTCATTATAGTGAAGGAATTAGGCAATCATGAAAAAAATAATAATAATAATGTATAATGTCGGACTAAAAGATTTAAAAGTGCCATCACAGGCTTTGGAATTTTTTACTAAACCCCAAAACGAAAAGTCTTAACTGAATCCAACCTTAATCCAGTCAAAACTAACCCTGTCCTAACCTACCTTACCCTAACCTCAGCTAGATTAACCGCATCTGTCCTTACTATGTACGTCAGGATAGCTTAGTATATATTAGAATAAGTTAGACTCAAGTTAGATTTAATTGGGTTAGGTTAGTTTAGGTTGGCTACGATAGCAGTTTAAGTCAGACTGGTTAGGTTAGTAGATTAGGTCATGATGATTTAAATTACACTTGTTAGATTGGGTCAGGTTAGTTTAGTTAGGGTACTAGGTCAGGTTCCACTGAGCCCAACATATACATAAACAATGAGAGCGGAAGGGGAGGTCAGAAAGAATGAATGACCCCGAAACGAGTGAAGAGAAAGCTATGCAGTGTGAAGATGAAACGTCTCTCCTTCCCACCCACCCCCTCCCCAAATCCCCCCGCCCCAATCCCATTCTTACCTCATTGCCAGTCTGCGGGGGTTTCTTCCTGGTCACCTCATTACCTGATTGCCCTCAAAGGGTAAGATTAGGAGGAGGGGGAAGGAAGGGTTGTTATATTGTGTGGAGTTTAAAAGAGGTGGGGTTTGAGGGGGAGGAGTAAACAACGTATGTGGGAGTAAGGTAAAAGATGACTGGGAGCATAAAGAAGGAGGAGAAAAACAGGGATGAGCAGTCGGGGATGGAAAATAGCCCAGAGTGAAGTCGGACGTGGGTGAAGCTTTGCGTGGATCAAGTTGAAAGTAAATGAGAATTTGAGTGCGTGAAGTTAAAAGTGGATGGAGCTTGGAATGGGTGAATTTATTTTCAATACAACGGGGTGGCTAAAAGCCTGCAAAAGTTGTCCTTTCCAGACCAGTTGGAACGGAGAAGCTAGAGACAGAATCAAGAAAGCTGAAAGTGGGTAAGGTTGAAATTGATACAACAAGTACTGAGTGTGTAAACAGAGTTTAGGGTGGGATGAGCATAGCTGATGGGGCAGTGTGTGGACTGCTGGGCTGATCAAAACCAATTTTATAATGAGTGATCAGTGATTAGCGTCGGTATGTGTTCCACATCCTTCATTTTCAAAAGTTGCCATATATCACCGTACAACACGATACCACGCACCAGAGCACCGTTGCAAGAGCAAGAGTAGCTTATGTGATCTACACACCGCTGATCTCAGCGCTTGGTTCACTAAGACCCCCAAAAGCCTGTCCATCAAGGCCACAAGCATTGGTCACGCTGCTTGTATATTTGGCGCAGGGAAAGCACACACGGCTCCCCATATGTACTGCTGTTCATACAGCTTTCTATCTGGATTCTTTAAAACGTCTTTTTAAGGCAGTGACACACAAACGACACGAGAATAGGAATGGCGAGTAGACGAGAAGAGGAATGGCATGTATGTACATAACTACGACAATGCAAGCAACTGCATAGTACTATACTTGTCAGCAGGTTTTGGCCAAGAAGAAAAATAATCCATTAGTCTTACATCTACATTATTCACCTGACTTAGCACTATGCAACGTATGATTGTTCTTAAACTGTGGATCGTGATGAAAGGACAACTTTTAGACACAGCTGAAGATATCTATTCTGAAATGACAAGCGTTCTGAAGACTGTCATGAAACAGTGCTTCCACAGTGTCAGGAAAACTGGAAATAAGCGTGTGAATGCAGGAAGGGAGTACTATGAAAGGAATGACCGAAGTATGTTTTTATTATTTGATAAAAAAAAAAAAAAGTTTGTCACTTAGTGCTCTTAAGAGCATTATTTTTAAGAGCATTATTAAAAAAAAAATGTTCCGGTTACATTAGTATTAATTTGTCTCCAGTAGAAAGTCATTAACAACCGAGAAAATATGCTTTAGATCATTTAGGGCGGAGGAATAACGTGACGTTACGAACTGGATCGGGGCTTAACTGTGACGTCAAGAGATTGAACAGGATTTAACTGCGACGTCAGGAGTTGGAGAAGGGCTTTACTGTGACGTCACGAGGTATGGAGGGGCTAAACCCCGATGTCACGAGCTTCAGTGGGGCTAAACTGCAAGTCGCGAGCTGGGGTGAAACCTTGCGACATCACGAGCAGGGGGGGGGCTGTTAAACTGTGACGTCACGAGTTGGGGTGGGGCTTATATGCGACGTCACGAGCAGGGGGTGGGGTGTAACTACGACCACGACTACGACGTCACAAGCTGGGGTGGGGCGCAACTGCAACGTCACGGACTGGGGGGCGGGACTTCTTGGTCGGTTATGTGCCTGAATGTCCCGAGATTCATTTATCAGCGGCACACTAGTAATAGCACAGCATTACAGTTACCTCAGCTTCACCCCACACTAAACCTCTCAGTCGTCCGGTCCTCTCTTATACTTCCCAACCATTCGCATTTTCAATCTCCAGACTCCAAATTACCGAAAGCACATACATTTCATTCCCTAGTTCACACGAATTCCCAGCTCATTACAACCACTCAACAACCATGCTATATGCATACTTATAACCTCGCCACAACCTATAGCCAGACCCCTACCCCACATCCACACTCCATCCTAACCCCAACCATACACCAGCTACATCACAACCACACAAGAACACCCCAACCACACCCCATATCCGTCACATCACAACCACACAACAAATGCATCAAAACCACACTACAGTTATATCGTAACCACATCACAGCCACACCACAGCTACACTGAAACCAACCTACAACTATACTACAAACACACCACAACCTCACCCTTTGCCCACATTAATTCCAGCCACCCTAATCCCACCCCTGCCATCCCCCAACCTCTCAACCCCACAACTCTCCCCTAATCTTTCATAAACCCCCAATCCCACACCAAAACCAAACCCACACCAACCTCCAACCTTACGCTAGCTCCCAGCTCCACACTAATCCCAACACCACACCAACTCCCAACACCACACCAGTCCCCAGACCCACACCAACACCTTACCCCACACCAATCCCCAGCCCCACACCAATACCCAACCCCACACCAAAATCCAACCCCACTCCGACACCCAACCCCACACCAACCCCCAACCCTACACCAACCCCCATCCCCACTCCGACACCCAACCCCACACCAACACCCACCCCTGCACCAACACCCAACCCCACACCAACACCCAACCCCACACCAACACCCAACCCCACACCAACACTCAACCCCACACCAACACCCAACCCCACACCATGGCCTTGCGTGCCGGTGATTTGATCCTGGGAAGGCCTTCAGTGGGTGGCAATTTGTTGCTGTCGTTCCCCCTCAAGGCTAAGCAAGACAAAGAGGACATCAGGGGTGCCAGGGGCTTCGCTATCCCTGTACTTATTTTCATCGATACATTGCTTCAAGCCATCGTCGACTCGAGCAGGTGGGTGTGATGAGGACAGGTGGGCATAGTTTCGTACAGGCGGTGTAGGTGAGACAAGTAGGTGTAAGTGGTGTAGGTGGGTATCATGAGGGCAGATGGATGTAGGTCGGTGTAGGTGGTGTAGGTGGTGCGGGTGGTGAAGATAATGTAGGTGGTGCATGTGGTGTAGATCGGCATAGATGAGGGCAGGTGGGTGTAGGTAGGTGTGGATGGTGTAGGAGGTGTAGGAGGGTATAGGTGAGGGCAGATGAATGTGGATAATGCATATGGTGCAGGTGGTATAGGTGGGTGTAGGTGAGGGCAGGTGGATGTGGGTAAGAGCAGGTGGGTGTAGATGGCTGCACGTGGATGTGGATGGTGTATGTAGTGCAGATAGTGTAGGTGGGTGTAAGTGAGGGTAAGCGGGTGTAGTGGGGGTAGGTGGGTGTAGATGGATATAGGTGAAGGAAGGTGGGTGCAGATGGGTGTAGGTGATGGCTGGTGGGTGTAAGTGATGTAGGTGAGAGCAGGAGGGTGTAGGTTAGTGTGGGAGAGGGTAGATAAGTGTAGGTGTGGCTGAGGGACCTGTGGCTGCAGGTGGGGGAGGGGAGTGAGGGTAGATGGGTAGGGAAGAGGTTAGCAGGTCTTCACAATGTCACCTGTATACATATGAGCGCCCCTGCAATCCACTACATGACGTGCATGTCAATGCTGCGTGGATACTGATGAGACAACGAGCAGAGGCAGCACTAAATGTGTTGCTCATAACGAGACTAATCGGTGGGTAGTACAAAGGAAGATGGTGTTAGGTTATGCTGATTAAGTGGGTAGTGGTGGGGGCTGTGATGATGGCGTGAAATTAGATTAGTGATAATGGCATTTATTCTGTAGTGGGGTTCCTTTTCCTTTGCCTTACAACAGTATAATCCAAATCAACAACATGAATACACTAATTATTTCTGAGCTAAATAAAATAATCAATCGTTAGCTGAAAAGTCTCTCAGGCATTCTACTTATGATTATTTTTACATATTTCAGGATGTCAGAATTAGATTTCTCACTGGACTACGAAAACGAACTGCAAGAGGCAAGGGAGAAGGAGGGGGAGGAGGCGGGGTGGAGAGAGGAGGAGGAACAAGCTGGGGGGAAAAGGAGGAAGAGTGAGGAGAATGACGAATGGTGGAAGAAAGGAGAGGTAGAAGTGAATGAGGAAGCTTGGGCGACACAACAAGGATGGATGCTGGAGTGGGTGGAGAAGAAGCTGGAAGGGTTGGTGGGAGTGGATGGTCGTGCCTGCGTACAAAGGTTCATCTGTGAACTCCACCAGAGACTCCACAACTCATCTAGTTCCACTCCCTCTAGTTCTACTACTTATTCCACTATCCCTGTTTCCCCTCCATACGCTTCTTCGAATTCTTCTTCCCCGCCTTCACCCTCCGTGACACACCGCTCCTTGCTGGGCCAGGCACTCCACATTCTCTTTTCGTGAGTAAAGATACCCTTTTAAAAAATTCAATAATTTTGCTTAGCTCGTTAATAAGAGCGTCTCTTCTTGATTAAGCAGTATCGTCTACAAGACTACGAGGAAACTAGTATTTATCATAACCTCCCTCTCTCTCAGACTGCTTATCACAACCTCCTTCGCTACCAACAGACTACGAGAGCCCAGCAGCAGTAACAGCAGAAGCACGGAGCAGCTGAGGCCCTACCACGAAGCGCGGGCTGTGGGTGCAGGAGGGAAGTTGGAGGCGTGCAGTTCCGCCTACCCCTTCTGCCCGCTCTCTGTATTCAAGGCTTTTGGTGGATTTATGTAAACTCATGAATGCCTAGATTTTACTTGCATGCACCGAGAATTATCCAGGCACGTCCATTTTTACGTTCATTTTTACAATACAGCCCGATTTGTTTACATTAACCCATGGTCACTCATATATATACTCAGAATTATTAATATTCACCCACTTCATCCAACCACGCTCATGTTTATTTATAGCTCGTTCCGATTTATTTATTTATTTCCACCCATTTATTTATTTCCACATTCGGACTTGCTGACATCCACCACTGTCATCCACTCAAGTGCGCCCAAAGTTACTCAAATGCATAATAATTCATCCAAAAGTGAGTTTATCTGAACCGACAGACGCACCTGTTTACGGGACTGCATTCAAAATCATCCTAAGGGTATTCAGGTCTATTCACGTCCACCCAAGTACTGTATGTCTAGATATAAGTCTTATATTCAACAAAATTCACACATGCAAGTTCAAATGTAATCACATTCACTTAACTATGTTCAAACTTACATACACCCAAAGTTACAAAAGCTTCTCAGTACTTACTCTCATGCCGTAATCATAGTTGCCCGAGCATGTTCATTCTCACCGAAAAACTATCCAAAAGCTGGAAGCATAATATTTTATATATACATATATATACGAGAGGAGAATATGAAAGCAACTCACTTCGTGCTTATCTTTATCAGTGATGGTTACTGCATCATACACCAGTGTGTATCAAAGAGCGCCAGTCTACATTCATGCAAACCTCACATTCCGAGATGATAAACTTCGTTCTGCATATTTTCACATTTATCGTGTCCAGGTGTTCGGGCAGCTATTTGTGCGTTCATATTTACTCTCATACACTCCTGTGGTCACACGAGTAATCCCAAAATGAGGCAAAAGAAACCTCCATTTTTCAACTCGCTACCGTCTTCTACACAACTCTACGCTAATATTCGATAACATACAGCTCACTCCTTCATCATATAACAGTACTTCTCATGACTCCTTATCTCATGATATCTTTTGGAAACATTTTCATTATTTTTCTAGCGAATTCAGTCGACTTTTTTTTTTTTTTTTTTTTTTTACCGTACTCAGTACTCGCCTTGTTACTTGACATTCCATTTCAACTTGACAGTCCTCTAGTATATCCCAGTTTTAACTTGACCGTTCTGGATTGTATTCTAAGTACTTTTGAAGATTTCATAACACCACTTCCTTCGCGATTTATTCTGCAAAATACATCTCAATATCCCTTTGCAAGTTGTTGATATAAACTATGTCGATATTAAAGCGATAAAAACACTATACAGGATAATGGTAAGACGTAATAAACAAAATAAATCGGTAAGGATGAGGTGATAAGCAACCTTCTAGGCCATTTAAAAATACGGTTTTCTGATCCACAGGTGCTGCATGGGAGAGCCACTTAATGAACCCTTTCCCTCCGATGACGTATTTTGCGTAATTCTTGCTGTCTCCAAACAACACTGTTCACCCCAGGCAGGAGAGAGATGCAGCTTTCGTTCATCCTTTTTACTACTACAGGTCCTCCCAAAGTTGAATATACTCGTCACCGAACTGAAACGATAACCAAATGAACCGCGAATTGTTAAAGGGCTTGGCTTGCAGGGTGAAACCAAGAATTTTGAAAGCTTCAGTGATTATAGTATGTTTAACCTGACAAAGATCCCTAATACCTTTCAGTTCAGTTGTTAGCCAAGTGTAGCCAGACTGGAGGGTCGCCTTGAATATTAACCGAGGAGTCTCATTCCGAACTCATAGCAAGGGCTCATCGAATTTCATGCAACCAAGGATGAGCATTCAGGTTCTGAGAGGTCCGGTTGCCTCGAGTAAAAAGAAACCCTCTAAGCATCTGATGTGAATAGTCGTATGATCTATTACGCAGGGAACTTTGCTGATAGCTGTTGTTCTGTCTACTTTTCCTATTTATTAATGGAAAATAGGATGATGATGATGATGATGATGATGATGATGATGACTACTGTATCTACATCTGCATGCACGTGTTATTAATAAAAAGGGCGCTTAATAAAACATTTCATACTCTGACTGTTTATTAATGACCATATGTTTAAGAGTAGATCCATCTGTAGCAGCAGCAGCAGCAGCAGCAGCAGTAGTAGTAGTAGTAGTAGTAGTAGTAGTAGTAGTTGTTGTTGTTGTTGTTGTTGTTGTTGTCTCCTCCTCCTCCTCTATCTTCTTCTCTTGCTGCATTTGGTGTTGTTGCTATACTTATTGATGGAATTAAATAAAATGGCCAGAGAAATATCTTCTGGCGGTAGCAGGAATAAAGCAAATACTTCATGACACTGAAAAAAAAAAAGAGGTGTGGTGTGTGTGTGTGTGTGTGTGTGTGTGTGTGTGTGTGTGTGTGTGTGTGTGTGTGTGTGTGTGTGTGTGTGTGTGTGTGTGTGTGTGTGTGTGTGTGTGTGTGTGTGTGTGTGTGTGTGTGTGTGTGTGTGTGTGTGTGTGTGTGTGTGTGTGTGTGTGTGTGTGTGTGTGTGTGTGTGTGTGTGTGTGTGTGTGTGTGTGTGTGTGTGTGTGTGTGTGTGTGTGTGTGTGTGTGTGTGTGTGTGTGTGTGTGTGTGTGTGTGTGTGTGTGTGTGTGTGTGTGTGTGTGTGTGTGTGTGTGTGTGTGTGTGTGTGTGTGTGTGTGTGTGTGTGTGTGTGTGTGTGTGTGTGTGTGTGTGTGTGTGTGTGTGTGTGTGTGTGTGTGTGTGTGTGTGTGTGTGTGTGTGTGTGTGTGTGTGTGTGTGTGTGTGTGTGTGTGTGTGTGTGTGTGTGTGTGTGTGTGTGTGTGTGTGTGTGTGTGTGTGTGTGTGTGTGTGTGTGTGTGTGTGTGTGTGTGTGTGTGTGTGTGTGTGTGTGTGTGTGTGTGTGTGTGTGTGTGTGTGTGTGTGTGTGTGTGTGTGTGTGTGTGTGTGTGTGTGTGTGTGTGTGTGTGTGTGTGTGTGTGTGTGTGTGTGTGTGTGTGTGTGTGTGTGTGTGTGTGTGTGTGTGTGTGTGTGTGTGTGTGTGTGTGTGTGTGTGTGTGTGTGTGTGTGTGTGTGTGTGTGTGTGTGTGTGTGTGTGTGTGTGTGTGTGTGTGTGTGTGTGTGTGTGTGTGACTCCTTTCAATACAAAGAGTAGTGCCTAAGTAAAATGGAATAGTTAGCCTGTATCTAGAATAAACTAAGACATCATCGTACAGAAGGGGTTAAGGAAAATTTATCCCAACCCCATCACTACGAGGGAGGGTGCTGGAGAGGGAAACCTTCACGTGGTGGCACCGATATGACTGGCTGGCTCCACTGTCCGGTTATGTTTATATCCCTCAGCTCTTGCAAGTTTTGGCTCTTTCTGTTTGCGTTAAAAAAATCACACACACACACACACACACACACACACACACACACACACAATGAAACTATGACCCGGAACTGAATTAAATCGGAGAGTCAAACAGCAAGGTGCCCACTAATATCAACACAGGGCGACTTGCCTCACTCCCTCCCTCTCCACACCCCTCTCACCGAAAAACAAAAAAGAGAGTGTTCCCATCACAACCATCCCAGACCTCTCTCCTTGTCTCTTCCTTTCCTAGCCCCTAAATCCCTCTTCCTTCCTCCTTTTCCCAGCCTAAATCATCTTTTCTTCCCCCCCCCCTCCCTACCCAACAGATCTCTTCCCCTTTCTCTCCCTTTCCTTTCTCCTAATCCATCTCTTTTCCTCCCCCTCCTTACCCTCAAACTCTTTCCTTTCCTCCACACAGATCCCCCCAGATCCCCTCCCCTTCCCCTCTGCCCCAGATCCATAGAGTGTGTTGGTCAGATATACTCGTATGTATAGTTTAAGGGGAAAAAATGCAGTTCCAGGTAAGAAGAACCTAAGGCTTACAATTTCTGACGAATGACTTTCAGCACTACCACTACCATCACTACTACCATCACCACTGACTACTATGCCCACTACCATCACTGTGACTACCATGCCCACTACCATCACCACTATGACTAGCATGGCCACTGCCATCACCTCTATGACTACCATGCCCACTACCATCACCACTATGACTACCATGCCCACTACCATCACCACTATGACTACCATGCCCACTACCATCACCACTATGACTACCATGCCCACTACCATCACCACTATGACTACCATGCCCACTACCATCACCACTATGACTACCATGCCCATTACCATCATCATTATGACTACTATGCCCATTACCATCACCACTATGACTACTATGCCCACTACCATCACCACTATGACTACCATGCCCACTACTATAACCACTATGACTACTATGCCCATTACCATCATTACCATCATCATTCCTAGGATCATCTTCACTACCACCATCATAATGGCCAATCATCACCATCATTATCATATTATCATCACTATCACCACTAGCATTTTCACTACCACTATCACAACCAGTCATCACTACTACTATCACAACCTTATCGTCGCTATTAACATCATCACTACCTATAACAACCACTATCATCAATACATCTAGTACGAAGTTGTCACCACTACTACCATCATCACTATCACTGTCATCACTCCATCTCACACAGACACTATCATCACTACCACTAACATCACTATCAAGGACGGATAGGTGAAGGACAAACATATTTCTCAAGGCATACACATATATTTCGCTGTTCTTCATCTTCCCTTCTTACTTCCATTATCTCCCTCTGTTAACCTTTGCTATTTTCGTCTGACATCCTGTATTATCTTCAGCTGATACGAGTTAGAGTAGTAAAAGAATAGAAAACCATGTGAAAATGCCACAGTGAAGAAATAAATAGCTAATGGTAAAGATTAATACTGCACTGATGATATTAATACTCGCTCAGCCATGTCTGTGCAAGGTGATCATCAGTCCTTTGAGGGAGAAATAAATCTTTACTGTTTTATTCCCGCAACTGCGAGACGATTGTATTCACCTGAGGAGTGGCCTCTTCTCGTCAGGACCCGTATTCTCAGTGGCATAGGAGGCTTCGTGGCACCTCTTCCTCTGAACCCTGTTACAGCGACGAAAATCTTCACTATTTTATTCTTGCTACCATCATATGATTTTACTGAGCTATGAGTGAGCTGAAATGGAAAGAACTGTTGGCTAATTAAATAATCAAGTTAAACATGTTGCTATTCTAAAGAGCAACATGACGAAGGACAGCCAAGACTACAAGCTTCTAGTATATCTCTGAAATAATCATTCTAGTAAAACAAAGGCTGAACGTGAAACACAGGACTGTAAGTTGAACATTAACCGGGATTAGCCTCCTAATTGCCTAGTGTTATTCCAGAGCGAGAAGGACACTAATAAATGTCCTGAATGGGAGAGACAGTAGGCTATAGTGAAGCTAGAACGTGAGGAATATCAGGCACTTACAATCCTGTGAAAAATGTTGTAAGTCAAACGTGACGGGTAAGGTACTTGTTAATCCGGAGGGCAGGACATGAAGCAAGTCCTGGCCGTGATGGATATGGTACTGTAAATCCTCAAAGTGAGACAGATTAGCTACTTGTAAATCCGGAGCGTAGCACATAAAGTTGTAAGTCTTGAACGTGATGAATATTAGGTTACATGTGGATTCCACACTGACAAGCTAAGCTGATGATGTTGACGAGGCTTGGAAGGAGCATGATGGGGATGTGTCGCTGACAAGCTGTCATAAGCCATGATTCTGTCGTTGTGGCTTGAATGATGCTACATCCCAGCCCGAAGCTGACGAACCACACTAGCATTGTGCATGTGGTGGTAAGGATGAGGCAAAAACATGGTCCAATGCCGACGAATCACACTAACTTTATTCATGTGGTGGTAAGGATGAAGCAACAACATATTCCAGTGCTGACGAACCACACTAACATTATTCATGTGGTGGTAAGGATGGGGCAACAACATGGGCGTCCGGAGGGGGGGGGGTCAAGGGGGGCAGTTGCCCCCCCCTTGGAATTCCAAAGTTCTGGTTCAAGGATGATTGAGTGATTTGAGTCGATTCATGCATTCTGTCACTTTATGCATTTTATGTAAGTCATGTACCTCATGTAAGTGTATGTCTATGCCTATCTGGAGTGTGTATATTTTGATATAACTGCACATGGAAGTATAATTTCTTTTATTTTGCCCCCCCCCCCTTAAAAAAAATCCTGCGGACGTCCCTGGGCAACAACATGGTCCAACGCCGACGAACCACACTAACATTATTCACATTATTCATGTGGTGGTAAGGGTGAGGCAACAACATGGTCCAGTGCTGACGAACCACCTGATCATTGTTTATGTGGTGATGATGATGATACAAGAGGCAGTGACGCAGGCGAGCCACAACTATGATATCCATGTAGCTTGAATGATGCCACACGAGGACCCCCGTGCTGACATGCTCGGCTGATGCTGTTGACGTGGCTTGGATGATACAACGATATCATTATTAACTACAACGGGTCAGAGGGGTGGACGGATTGGTGGGGTGGACAGGGCTGGTGGGGTGGGTGGGCAAGGTTGAGTGGATGGGTGGGTGTGGAGAGGCAGGGTGGGTGGAGTGGGGGGGTGGGAAGGTGGGTGTGTGGTGGGGTAGGGTGGGAGGGGTGGGTTAGGGTTGGATGAGTGTGGTGGGGCAGCGTGGATTGGTGAGTGGGTGTGCAAGATGGATGGGTGGGTAGGTGGATGGGTAGGGAAGGTAGGTGAACAGGGCGGGTGGGTGGTGGAAAAATAGGTCGATGATAGTAATAAGTCCATGGGGAATCCATGGGCAAAATGGGTAAATGGGTAAAACAGGTAAAATTGATATTCTCATGTTGTATCTTCAGTCACTCTTTCTGTCTAGCTGTTTTTTTTTTTTTTCCAGGTGCTTGCTAACGACCTTTACGTCCTATGGTTCACATTCAGTTGAGTAAAATAGTTTGGAATAGACTACGAAAGTTGTTCCTGTCATGCATGGGTTAATGGTGATTGTGTAGTAGTAGCTCTCAGACATTCTGTGACTCACTTACACAACCGAATAACATTGTCTGGCATTAACTGGAGCAAAATACTGGAGTTGCCTCGACGATAAGAGTTAAAGCATTGTGCTTATTACTTGTGCCCATATTTCGCTGACGTTCTAAAAAAGGATGCCTGAACGTGGCGGCATTAATATAGCCGGGTGGAGGAGTTACCAGGATCCACAACGCCCTCTCTCTATCCTCCCAAAGAAGAGATGAAGGGCTGTAGAAGAGAGGAGAGTTCAGCCTCCAGTATATTAGGTCCACTTTCAGATGGATCTGGGGCTGTAACAACCAGACTTTGTAATGATAGTCTGAATACGAATACATAAATTATTACGACAGTATCACATGTGCCATCAGTGGGCTGATAATCGACATAAACATTTACCCCTTCTGACGGAGTATATCTTTTAGTCATCTATATTTTATTCATGCTGCTGCCACACTATATTATTCAGCTTAACACCCACCCCCCTCCTCCCACTTGAGATTAATGAAGGCGCTATCTAACCAATCTAATACGACGTCTCTTCAGCTCTGAATTATATCAAGAAATAGCAACTATTAATAATGAATTTGATTACTTCCGCTTCATGTGTCAGGACTAGGTAACCAAACCCTGGATCCCGTAGATAGATAGATATAGACAGAAAGATCAGATAGATAGATATACTGATAGATTGATACAAAAAGAAATAGATAGATTAACAGAGACAGATAGATAGGAGTAGTGCACATAACAAAAAGAAAAAAAAATAAATATAATAAAAAGGCAAACTAACACAAGGAAAAAGTCAGAATTATATACTAAAAGCAGGAAATGTTTACCAAAAACAAGACGTGAGTGGGAAGCCAGAAGTCGACACCTTTACCAGCGGTCATAACGGTCACTCACCCGCTTATCTCTCATAACAGAGAGGACAAGGAATCTAGTTTAGCGCCTCTGATTGGTTACTAAATTACTACGTCACACTATTCCTCGCACCTCATTGACCGTGGCATCATGACGTCACTGGGACAGCATCCTTATGCACTTTCATCATCATGATCATTACGTACAGTGCAGCCAGTCATGCATGGACTCTTCCCCTCTAATTATCTGTACGACAGGAACGACTGACCTGCTCTAGCCATGAGTTCCATGGCCTTCCTCTTGTTCTCCTCCACCCTGGGTTACATTACCTTGTGAGCAGGGTCAACCTGAAGCAAATGGGCTACGTGCCCATATAGCTGGAGTTGGCGCTGAGGTATTCTGTGAGCAACAGGCCTCGATTCCGTCTCATGGAGTAGTCGTTCGTTAGGCATCCGGTTGTACCGGCAATATCTCATGGTCCTGCTAAGGCACTTGGTAAAAAAGTTAGCCGTTTCTTAATACTGACAACACCAAATGCCCAGGTTAATTCATGTCACACAAATCAAGGTCACTGCTTCGATAGGGCATTGTGATGTCAAGTGAATTAGTGTTACTGATTCGTCAGAGCTGCGTGACGCCACAGATTAACGTCAGCTGCTCAGTCATTAACGAGTTTCTTGACGTGACTGATGTTTCTCACCTAGATCCATAAAAAAAAAAAAAAAAAAAAAAAAAAGCGGATGTGCGTTGACCCCAACCTGTCTCTCTTTCCTGTCTACCTGTCTGAGTTTTTTTTTTTTTTTTTTTTCCTGCTGCTACCAGACGATTTTAAGTAAGGGAGACCTTTTGTACTAAAAAAAAAAAAAAAATAAAGTCAAACTATTTTCTACATTGCTTTTTCTCTAATGTCTTCAGCGAAACTAGGGCAGTTATTGACTCTTCCATGGCCGCATCTTCTCTACTGTGTTATTCTAACTAATATCAAATAGCTTTACTCAGCTGACCCTTAGTTAAAGGAGCCAGTGTTAATACTGTCAACGTTACCCGTTGCATGGTCAGGACAACTCCTTATTCTGTTCGAGCTAACACCAGCTTTTTTTTGCAGTGTGTGTGTGTGTGTGTGTGTGTGTGTGTGTGTGTGTGTGTGTAATTCACCGGGTCGGGCAGAATTACTTGATGGTCGTGATCGTCAGCTTTTACCCTCCCGCAAGGGAGCTGAGAGTTCATATAGTCCGATCTAAGGGCAAGGCTGTGACCTTCACACACGCACACACCCGTCCCCTTGCTCAAGGGGGACAGTAACCACTCACTTCGTCAGTGAAACTTTTCGCAACCTGAGCGAGACGCGAACTCCCGTCTACCAGATGGCAAGCCAGAACGTTACCACTGAGCCAGCTAGCGGTGTGTGTGTGTGTGTGTGTGTGTGTGTGTGTGTGTGTGTGTGTGTGTGTGTGTGTGTGTGTGAGAAGCTGGTGGTGCGCTAACCTAATCAATCACAGCTCCATTTTAACTCCAAAAGTTCGGTAATGATTTCATGCTGGAGCGATTCTGATGCATTCAGAGATCCTGCTCGTCTCTTTGGGGTAACTGTAAGATTAAACTAATTATGCTTTTAATCTATTTTTGATACAAGGGAAACAAAACGCAGTGAAACTCTGAATATTACTTCAAGTCGACAGGCGTTGACATCTCTGTCCTTTGGCATCAACTCAAGCTTTGCCAAGATCATCAAAATGTAAGCATAAGAGTACAAAGTTGATCCTAAAGCACAGTTTCTTGAAGATCAACGAGTAGTGAACATCCTTTTTAATGCAACTTTCATGAAACTTCCTTCCTGTGTAATTTGTTTCAGCACAGATCTCATCTAGATTTATTCTCAAAAGTTTCTAATGCACTTCAGTGCTACTTTCCCTAAATATTACAATATGCAAAACTTGACTTATCTGAAGGCGAACTGTGGCCCCCCACGAATAGGTACGTCTGTGAGCACTGGGCAATCTTCACCCTCTATATGGTCGCTCACGAGGAGAAGGTGGTGCCGATATGTGATTAAGGGAATTCCTGGGTAACTGACCTGCATACTAAGGATATGAATGATTTAGTGTCGTAGTGGAAGACTCAGACATGAGGAGTAGACCCCCCGCCCACACACACACACGAAGCAGAGGATAGAGTGATTCAGAAGTAAAGTGGCTGTTGCTATAAGGTCCTGAAACAGTGCAGATGTGTAGTATGACGGTTGCAAGAGACCTACATGGTGTGTTAGTGTCCGCCTTAACATAATATGGGTATAAGGCGTTGGCATGGCACTAATGTAACTCATCACCGGTGAGAGAGGTAGAAACTGGACCGTTAAGGAATGCATACGGTGTGCGTAGGTGGGCAGGATAAGAAATACAGAGATTCATCAATGATATTATGAAGTAAAGATGTCTGTTGATCAAGGAGTAGATGAAAGTGTACTAAAATGGAATGGAGATAGTGAGGTGATGCTATGGTGCGCTGGTGCATGGCATCCACCTGTCTGATGACAAGTGATCTTCTCTTCCACTGAACACGAGTTCGATCCCAGGTTGGGGCAGAGGACAGTTTCAGAAACTGCATTTCGTTAAAAGAGACTTTATTGATCTAGCATAAGACCCACCGACAAGTTGTAAAAATAACCCCGATAATACAAATGCACCAATAAGGAATAAGACGGCCCTAGCATGTATTTTTTATGGACGGTGGATGTTAGCGCCGAAGTGGTGACATGTCCTCGGATCGCCAACCCCCACATTTGTCTTGACCTCCGCTCCCCCCCCCCTTGATCACCCCCCCCCCCAGCTGGCTGAATTAGTCCGGGATGAAAGGGGTGGCACAGGTCCAGCCCAAACGCTTGAAAGTAGGGCAGGAAATGTGTGGTCGTGGTGGGAGGGGAGAGGGTGGTGATGATGGTGATGTCATGAGTGAGGTGTGGATGCAGTAGGTCAGTCTGTCACAGCAACGCCCAGGCTACACTGCCTACCAGCTCTCCCTCACTGGATGCCAGGCGTGTGCAAGCTGCCCGCTACAATATTTGACTGACTGACTAACCTACTGACTTCCTTGAGTGCCACCTAACTGAGGACTGGTGAGTGATACTGAGTGGTTAGCGTCCGATTATTCTTGCCACTGTTAGACGAGTTTACTCAGCTCTAAAGAAGTTTTTGGAACTGGAAGATATAGGTATTGACTTCATCACCCCTACCCGTTCGAAAAGTAGCCCCCATGCAGAATAAATCGTCTGGTAGACACAAAAATAAGAGAAGTCAGGTCCTGAGCCTGAAGGAGTTAAGGTTACAGCGCCACCCAAGTTAACCATTTCATATTAACAAAACTGAAGCATCTTCCAGTTCCTATGTTAAACGCACTAAGATGGGCGATATTGACTAAGTTATCTTCTTAAACTTTCATTACTGGGTATACAAGGAAAATCTTATAACTTTCATCTAGTCCATTATACATTTTACTAGACAATACCATTTACAACTTAATGCGATGTGTGCATGCCTGTGTAGGCCTATTATTCTATTTGGTGAGCTTGATGGTCTAGTGGTTAGAACACCCAAGTTGGAGTGCCGACTTTCCATAAGTTTTTCCCAAAAAGGTGAGAGGAGGCTTTTCGTTCATGTAATGCCGCCCAGAGAAATAGGTTGAAATGTACTGGACCGCAGTAGCATAGCCTAGGGCCCCTACACCTCAAAGAAATGATTCTACGGCGGTTATATCAAGCTGTTAACTGAAGTCAAATCTGGCGGGTTACAGCGGCACAGAGTTACAACTTCATTATCAGCGTGGTCGGGTCGTATTCTTATAGTATATCAGCCTTTATTTTTTCTTGTAAATGAGTCTCCATGATAGTTAAATATTGTCCATTGACGGACTGAATATCAAAGCATTCCCTAATGATCTTAAGCACAACCGAAGCTCAAGATGTGTTATGAATGAGGCCCGTTGTAATTCACGCCACTTATGTACGACTTTGTGATATCAAAGTTAATATGGATACTCCACAGACTGGGACACGAAGTGAGCTCTCTTTTGACCCGTTCTCTCTTCAGCAACTCTTCCCTAGCGATTTATTTTAAGTCTGGAACATTTAGTTTCTCTTATATGCTCTCTATGTCTTTTAAACATAGATACAATTGGCCTAAATATTCACCTGCCATATACTCTTATTTCTAAACTGATATCAACGAAATTACAACGATAAATTTTGAGGCCTAACTTCTTCAATCCGGTGGCGTCTTTTGTTGGTTTAGTCCTGCTACCTCTGGGCTAGTACAGTCAACTTAGAGAAGACCTCCTGTAGTGAGGGGGTCTGTGAAGGCTGTCCCCAAATTCTAAAAGCCTCCATATGTATGTATATATATATATATATACTATCTGATGTACCATCAACTGAACTGAAAAACAGGTCACCGGACTGAAGGAGTTCGTTGTCATTGTATCAGTAATTACAACCCCAGGTTCACCAGAACGTGAACCTGATGGACTGCAGGATGAAGGTGCCCTCCCCTTGCAGCCCATCATCCTCCATTCAGGGGACAGGAAGGCAGATGGGGACGTTTGCACAACAAGGCAGTGGAGTAGTTCGGTTATATCAGTGCCACCACATGAAAGCGTCCCTCTCCATCACCAGTGAAGGAGTTAATGTGTGTACCAACATAAGAGGTTAACACTATGCCGCATCCACATCAAATGCTTGTGGGTGCGGGTAGGAGTTTTGCATCACTTTAATCCACATAACTGGCTGCACTGGATGCGGATGGAACTAGGGCAGAACTTTTATGGGTTAGAGTGATGCAAAGCTCCAGTCTGCGCCAGCATGCATTTGGTATGGACACGACCTTACCCAGTGCAACTGTTGTGCAAGGGTCTGTCAGTGTGGTGGAGTGTGTAGCGTTCTTGTCGCTCACTTGACAGGATTCAAGTGAGAAAGTCCCCAGCGTCCCATCTGGCCCAGTGAACCTACAGTATGCTCCTGGCCCATTTCCCCAGGGATATATTTTCCTCATGGACTTATTCGTACCATGGATCTATTTTCCCACTATCCACCCAACCACCAACCCTGACCCCCACCCGACCCGCCCTGCCCACTCCACTAATACGTTCACCCATGCGACCCCTTGCAGTGAATAACGAAATGGTTGTAAAATTTCCACCATGTTCATCTGATTATTTCTAATTAGTTCTAAGCCTGGCCATTAGGGGCGCCATTTCAGCAATTGTACACATATCAATTTTCCGTAAAGTCATACTTGTTAGGGGTTTCGAGAGCTCTGTATGCATCCCCCTCCATTTTCAGAGGACAGACAAATACATTTTCTCATATATATATATATATATATATATATATATTGCGAGGCGCCTTAATCCCGTAAGAGGTGGCCACAAGCAAATCGCCTCCATGTCTCTCTGTACAACGTTACAATGCTCTGCTCACAGCTCACACACCCCTCTCTCATACACCTCTCGACTCCATCTCTGCATCTCATCCTCGGCCTCCCCCTCTTTCTCCCACCTCCACCTCACTCTCATACACTCTCCTACTTAGTCTTTCGCTTTCCATCCTCTCCACATGGCCAAACCACCTCAATGTATAAGAATATAAGAACATAAGATAAGAGGATAACTGTAGTAGGCTGGTTGGCCCATGATAGGCAGCTCCTAGAAGTGTAACTGGACTACTAGAATAAGATAAGGATAGCAAAGAAGAAGGCTCTCTTTCTCCTAACGCGTTCTATCACATCCACACCACACCACAGCGCTATCACTTCCTCGTTTGCCAGTCTGTCTCTTCATGTGGCTTCACATGCTCCTCTCAAATAACTCATTTCCATTGTTCACACTCTTGACTTGTGTCCTTGTGGTGTGTGTGTGTGTGTGTGTGTGTGTGTGTGTGTGTGTGTGTGTGTGTGTGTGTGTGTGTGTGTGTACCGGTATGTGCGTGTGTACCCCTGTGCCCATGTGCGTGTGTGCGTGTGTTGCAGGTGATGGCGACTGCACGTAAAGACGGCAAGACGATTGGAGACCCGCTGTGGTTCCTGGAAAATCAGGTGAGACGCCGCGCAGGGGAGGGAGGCAGGGGATGTAGGGAGGGGGAGGAAAGTTAGGTATAGGAGGAAGTGGAGAGGGAGGAAAATTAGGGAGGTGAGAATGGAGAAGGAGGAGGGGGGATTTAGATAGGGGCAGATGTAGGAGGAGGGAGGCGGAGGGGGAGGGAGGGAAGCGAGGAAAGTTAAGTACACATGAAAGAAGAGAAGGGATGCAGCAGAGGGAGGAAGGGGAAGTTAAGAGCAGAGTGAGGGAAAGGGGAATGGAATAAATGGGGGAGGTGAGGAAAATATGGTTGTGAGGAGAAGGAAGAAGGAGGGTGAAAAGTGAGGAAAGTTGGGATCATAGGAGAGGGGACGAGAGGAGGAAGAGGAAGGGGGAGGTAAGGAAACGTATGATCAAAGACATGGGAAGGGAGAAGCAATAGGAGGGGAGAGGAATAAGAAGGTGGAAGTGGGAGGAAATGTAAGGACAGTTAGGAATAGGGGAGGGAATGAGAGGAAGGAAAGGGGGGGAGGGAAGAGTAGGGGGAGGAGAGGAGAGTTAGAATCAGGAGGAGAGGGAGGAAGGGGGAAATGAAGGAGGAACGAAATGGTGGAGAGAGTTAAGGTCAGAGGCAGAGAGAAGGCGAGGGAAGAGGAGGGGGCGAAATGGAAGAGAAAAGGTAAAATGAAGGGCAGCTGAAGGAAGGGTGAGGAATGGAGGGAGATGAGGAGAGTCCTGCTCAGGGTAAAGGCTAGAGAGGAGGAGGAGGGAAGGGAACTTGAGATCCTAAAAGGGGGAGGGAGAGAGAAGAGGAGGGGGAATGGGAGGAATGTTAGGAATAATGTAGGGGGGGAAGGAGAAAGGAAGAGGAAGAAAGGCAAGAAAATTAAGCAGCGAGGGAGTAGGTAGAAGAGGAAAAACGAGAGGGGAGGTGAAGAAAGTTTAGTCTATGGAAGTTCAGTCAGTCATAGGGTGAAAAGAGAAATAAGATAATATCAGAACCACGAACACACAGTGGTATTTCATTTATTCTAACACAGTATTTCTTTGGTTAGACGTGAGCCAGTACTGGCAAACGTTTGCATGTCAGTCAGGACAAGAGAAATAATATGGAAGGTGGTTCGTACATAGCGCTCCACTAGGAACCCCCCTGGCAATCTTATGTGTTTCAGGGACGGCTCAGTCTGCTGATATGGGCATGGGTGGGGTAGTGGGAGTAGAAAATGAATATATGATGCAGAACTGGCACTGATAACGCCGACTGAGCCGTCCCCGCAACACACAAGAAAGCGGCCGATGGAATGGAAGAGGAGCGTTATATGAGGACCACCTTGTATGAGGAAATGGTCAGACTGCCTAAAGAACTAGTATTTAAGGAACTACTACTTTTGGAGCTGGTATATAAGGAACTCGGCAGAGTATTTAATGAAATACTGTCCACGGAACTTTACTCTGTTCACTTCAGTTTGACCTAAAATTGAGATCTCTCAATCTTGAACGCTGAGCAGTAGCAATAGATTAACGCTAGAATATGATGCTAGTCACAAAAGAATGCTATGGAAAGGATGAAGAGCCGTGGTGTTATCTTTTTCTGCCACTAAGCTACGTGAAATAAGCTGCAAGACGACAAAAATTTGGACCAAATAAAGGTGATCGAAGTATAATATTCAGTATATGGAGCTGTTTTGCACGGAGCTATACTCCTTTTTCTAATTTGGCGTAAGGTCGTCATCTCTTCATCCTGAATGCTGAGTTGTAACGATAGATTAACACTATAATGTAATGACTGTCGCGACGAAGTGCTATGAAAGGGATGTAAAGCCGTAGCATTATTGTTTTCTGCCATTGAGCTGTATGAAGTAAGCTGCAAAAGGATGAAAAGCCGAACCAAGTTATGGTGAAAGAGGTATAGTCAGAGTATATAAGGAACTATCATAAGAAGAACAAGCCAGAGTATATCAGAAGCTATCAGGAACTAGTCATGGTACATAAGGAACTATAGTATTTTAAGAAACTATTATA
Source organism: Coenobita brevimanus (assembly GCF_032717465.1). NCBI lineage: Eukaryota > Metazoa > Arthropoda > Malacostraca > Decapoda > Coenobitidae > Coenobita > Coenobita brevimanus. The sequence continues at coordinate 45,604,205 of NC_137018.1, forward strand.
TAAGGATCTAGTTTGAGTATTAATAGACCTGGTATGTAAGGAATATTATATTAGGAACTACTTTATAAAGAACTAATCCATAGCCTCTACACCTTAACTTGGCCCAGAACTGTTTTTCCCCTTTTGCAGTCTATTTTTCGTGGTTCAGGGACAGGAAAAGCAAATACTACGGCTCTACTCGTACATCCTTCCCATAACACTTCTAATTTACTAGCATCATATTCGGTGTTAATTTTTTCTTACAACTCAGCAGTCATGATGGAGAGATGGCAGTTTTAGGCCAAGGTAATATAAAAAGAAAATAGCACAACAGAGCGTAAATATATACCCAATAAAACACACCATGACTTTTTTTGTTTTTTTTCTTCTCTCACCTGTCCGTATCCACAACAAAACACAACATAACCCCGTTTTTCTTTTTTTTTCTTTTTTTTTCTTGCCTCCTTCCCATCCGTCCCTATGCAGTTCGGCCTGCCTCTGTACCTAGACGAGGTTGGCGCCACGGACGTAGTGATGACGCTGGTGTACGTGCTGCGCATCACCGTCAACCTCGCCGAAGTGTTCACCGACCCCGCCTTACGAGCGACGGCCAGGTGAGACGCAGCTAATTAACGCCAGTCTTTTTCTTTCAGGTGTGAAGTTGTGGTCGACTGTCTGCCTGCTTGTTTGCCTGCCCGCCTGCCTCCGTCTGTTTGCCTAGTTCCCCGTCCACCAAGATCCATTCTTGCCTGTCTATCTTCCTGCTTCTCTTCAGCTTGCCTGTCTGCCCAGTTCCCTGTCTACGGACCTGCCTACCTTCCTGTCTTCCAACTTTTCTGTCTGTCTGCCCTTCTATCACCCTGCCTGTCTGCCTGCTCTATCTGCCTAGGTCCCTGTCGGCAGCGCTGTCTACCTCCCCGTCCGCCTGTCTTTGTTCACAATCCTGTCTACTTGTCATCCGTCTCCCTGTCTGCCTCCCTCCACCGTCCTCCCTATACACCTACTTACCTACCACCCCATCACCCCACATTCTCTCTAGCCTGTCCATCCCTGCCATTCTCCCTGCCTCTCACTTCTCTTGACCCTCCCTCTCTTGCACCCTAGATATTTCCCTCCACATCATCTCCTATTCTTTCATCCCACCACTCTTCCTAGTCACTTACCTCCCCACCTTCGTCCTAGTCTCTCTCTCTCAAGATGGCTCGGCCCCTCCTAAACATCGCCGTAAGCATCAACAACCCCATCCTCAACGTGGAGGGCACCAGACCCATCGCAGTCAGCGCCTTCGCCATACCCATTTTCATCTTCCTGGATTCTGTGTTTCCAGAGAAGTTTTCCTACGAGTATACAGACGAGGACTACCTGCTGACCAATGACACGGACTACTCTTACCCTGACTATAATAATTCTTACGACAGTTCTTCTTCGTTTTCTTCCACGGAGCACTTTTCCTACTACGACCCCACTGAGCCCAAGCCCCAGTCATTTGATTATTATTCCCATTCTTCCCCCTCATCCTCTTCTTACTATCCCCACCATTCCTCCTCCTCCTCTTCCTCTTTCTACCATCCCTATGCTTCCTCTTCCTCCTCCTTCTACCATCCTAATTCCTCCCCTTCCTCCTCCTCATTCTATTATCCCCATCACTCCGCATACTCCTCCTCCTATACTTCCTACAAGGGCAGAGGGCGGAGGGAGGCGAAAGAAGGGTGGAGGGAAAGAAGATGGGCGGAAATGCTACACTCTTCACCTCCCTTGGTTCTGGGCAACGGAAGGTACAGAGACAGACCGTGGGCTCTTCGTCTATATCTTCCTCCCATTGTTCTTTATATTATCTTTTTGTCTTTTTTGCATTTTCTTTTTTTAGTTTTGGAATATTAATACTTTCCATAATGAAGTAGATTCTGTTAGCTCTTGAAATATTAGCAGTTTTGTAATGGCATAGCCTGTGAGCTGGTAGCTTTGTCATGGTATTCTTTGAGCT
>NC_137018.1:45611167-45626167 GCF_032717465.1 Coenobita brevimanus
GAATGACTGGCTGACAAACGAAGTAGGTGGCGAAATACGTGAATGTTTGAATATTTGACTGACTTCCAGACTGATTGACTGAGTAGGTGAGCTGCTGCTGATAATTTCGCTCGCTTGTTACTTTTCCGATAAACTGAGTTAGTGACAGACGGAATGAGTAACTGATTATTTAGCTGAGGGACTGGCTGAGTGAGTCACATACAGTTTCGCTTACTGACCAAGACAGACTGTAAGTTTTCTAATTACGTGACTGATTAGAGAACCGACTGGATGACAACATAACTGAATATTTGACCGAGTGACTGTATAGCTGAATATTGACTGATTGGCTACATAAAAGAATGATGGAGTGTTTGACCGAGTGAAAATATAACGAAACACTTGACTGCGTGGTTGTATAACAGAATACTGAGCTGTAACACGAGGACTTATTCTGGCAATGATATATAACAAGAGATTAACACAAGAATATGGTGCTATGGAAAGGATGTGCTACAGAAAGAAGTGCTATGAAAAATAAGTAGAGCCATAGTATTGTCGTATTCTGCCACTAAGCTGTAGCAAAAAAAAATGAACGGAATCGTAGCATTGTTTTAGTCTGCAAAAGAGTAACTGAGAGAAGTTGCAAAAGGGATGAATATCTCCGTCAAGTTAATGCGAATCAAGTACCGGTATGATTTAACATCAGCGAAGTTAAGCAACGTTGGGTCTGGTTAGTACTTGGATGGGTGACCGCCTGGGAACACCAGATGCTGTTGGCATCCCTACGTGTCGAGTGGGGTTGGTGGAGGATTAGTGCCCCTCCCTGTAAAACAATTAACTCTAAGCTCTTGACCACCCCGTTTGGGATACATGGCGTCTGGCAATGAATGAATGAATGACTAGAGACAGACCTGTTGTTTGACTGACTAACAATGTGATTACCTGCCACAATAACCAAACAACAGACCAGCTAATGACACAACTCCTTCACTCCGAGGACGCCACGTTTGGTTTCATTTTTCTACCACCAGATGATTTTATTCAGCTTAGGGGACAGCTCTTATACTGTAGGGGTTAATGTAGGCTATCTCTAACCTCTCCAATTCGGAGAGTCACCCCTAAGCTGCATAAATGTATCTAAAAAAAATAAAAAAACACACACCCTCGAAGTGGTTGGTAAACGACACTAACCAGCACTTCCACTTTCTATCTATACACTATACCTGATTTGTTCTCACCTGACTGACCTTGGCTATTCACAGAATGTGTATACACAATCGTGGCTTCATGAAATTTGATGAGCACTAGTTATGGAGTACGAATTAATCTCCTTGGTTACAAGTCAAATGAAACCTCCAACGTGACCACTTGGGGGAGGCGGTGGCTCAGTCGGTAGAGAGGTAGTCTGTAGTCCCACCGGACCCAGGTTCAAATCCCCGCTGGGGCAGGGAAGAGTTTAAGGATTTGAATTTCGTTAAATCAGACTTTACTGATCTACCAGAAGACCCGCCGACATGTCGTAAAAATACCCGCGCTAATACCAATACACAAGTCCTGTATGAGACAGCCCTCGCATGTTTTCAATATGGACGGTGGGTGTTAACGCCGAAATGGTGACATGTAGAGCTGTATGATATGTAGGAGGACTACTGGGCCTTGATAGCAGGCTGTGAAGCCTATGCCCAGGGTCGGACACATAAAAAAAAAAAAAAAAAAAAATGAGGTGGAAGGGTTTAACGATCTTTGTCAGGTGAAACAGACATATCATAACTGAGGGCATTGTTGGCCACTCGAACTCCCAACTCTCTGTCTAGTTTTTTTTTTTATTAGTATGAATAAGATGGAAAAATAAACAAAATACAGAAAGAAATATCGTCACCCTCAGTAAAGAAATTGCCTAAGTCATTTTTCGGCGATTTCTGGATTTTTGCCTAAATCAATTCCTCATCGCGTGGCGCACCTATTGGTCTAGCTGCCTTTGCCAGGTCTAGGGTGTGAGTGGTCTAAAATGCGCTTCAAGTTTCTGCCTAAGCCATTTAAAAGTTAAGAAGATGAGACAGGTTTTTCTCGATTTCCCGAAAAGTAGAAAAAATGACTTAGGCAGTTTCTTTATGAGGGTGACGATATATATTATGGTTTTTGTACTAATCTTTTTGCTTGTAACTGTTCATAATTTATTTATATATTTATTTACCGATTTCCTGGTGATAGATTATGTTTTCAGAGTGATGGTTAAGCTGGTATTAAGAAATGTTAAGTCTGTAGTAATAAAGGTACCAGAGTTGGTATTCACCTTGGTTTAAGTTACGAAATGAGAGAGAGAGAGAGAGAGAGAGAGAGAGAGAGAGAGAGAGAGAGAGAGAGAGAGAGGATGGAACAACAGAGTAAATGAGACAAGTTAAGCAAATGTTATGTACTATTAGATTACTTACACAATGCTAACCTTACTTTTTTATTCTTATTAATTAAGAGTAAAATTAAATTATCACGTTTTATGTGATCCTCGATGTTTTAAGGAAATGTTGTGCTTATCTTGTTTAATAAAGTATTGGAACTTAAAGCTTGTGTTTATTGATTGTAGTCCATTTGCCAACCCGCTGAGATCCACTGTGGCCCTTTGAATGTTCTATAGTAGGCTACAAGGTTTCTTGCTAGATTCCTAATGCCAAGGGTATTTTAAGGTATTTCAGGCTGGTTGTCCTCTTGACGACCTTGGGCATTTTTTTCATATGCAATTTAGTGCCGCCATTATTTAAAAAAAAAAAAAAAAAAAACTATTTTCATCAATATCTTTGGGTTGGAGCATGATAATGAGACAATTATGGTGTCTAAATCTATATTTTTAAGTCCAAGGACTAACATAAAGCCAATGAATATGTTGTCACATGCATTTACTTTGTTTAAGCAAAGAACATTTTACCAGAACTGGTGGAAAATAGTTATTTGCATATCGAGAAGTTTGGATGGAATGTGAAGGATGGAATCCCATTGCCCACATTTTCTGCTGATCCTCCGGCTCCTCCTGCCTTAATTTATGTTCTCCGTTATGGTTGCAGAGCAGAAGGCAAAGTCTGCAGCTATACAACCTGCTCTTGTCACGGAAACCAATTATCCTGCAGTATCTACCGTATATGTGGAGGCATAGATAAAGGTCATTACTCATTCTTGCTTAAAGACAGTAATCAGCGGGATGAGACTGATGGCTGTAATTATTCTGATTTGGACGATAATTAGCTAGACGACATATTAATAGGTACTTTGTTCACATTTGGCATGTTTGCATGTTTTAAGAGTCTTAGCTGCCATTTAGTTGATCTAGGTGTGTATTAACATTGCTAGTGATACGCACTACTGTATATAACGTAATTTTTATGTAACTGTGGTCCTTACACATTTGAATTACTGTACCTTCAATGTACCACAGGACTGCAAAATTAATACATTTTAAAACCTCATGCAGTAAACCAGAGTGACACTTATATTGGTGGCAAACTGACTGTATCATTAACAATGCAAAAACGCATTTCACCTCATTTCCTGGTAACAGATAATTTCATATAGCCGAGATATATCCATATGACAACATATTCACCGGCTATATGTTATCCTTAACCTAAAAAGCATAGGCTTAGACACCATATTTGCCTCATTATCATGTTCAGACCCTAAGACAGTGATGAAAATAGATTTTTCAGAAATGGCGACCATGATCTGCATATAATAAAAACTGGCCAAGGTCATCATGAGGACAACCAGCCTGAAATACCTCAAAAACACCTCAGGATGCAAATCCACCAAGAAACCTTGTACTATAAAACATTCATAGGTCCACCATGTTGGCAAATGGACTACTGGGGACGTTCCTTGTGGCTGAGAGAGAGAGAGAGAGAGAGAGAGAGAGAGAGAGGGAGGGAGGGAGGGAGAAGGTGGGAGGGGTCTGAACTGACTTCCTGTCCGCAGAATGACTGAGCTTCATCAAAGCTAATTTTACTGTGTCTTCCGATCTCTCTCTCTCTCTCTCTCTCTCTCTCTCTCTCTCTCTCTCTCTGTTTCATTTCTACAGCATTTTTGTTATTACTTAAGGAGGAACAAAACGAACACAAAAAATAAATGCATGATTTCATGCCCGAGAAGATAACCTCCAATATACACGAAGTACACTCCAATGGTTCTCGAACAAGTAAGCAATGATCACCGCAAGATAAGTCAAGGAAGTTCTGCCTAAGAGCCTCCCCGAGAGTTTACAGACAACGTATATATTTTAGCTCCCCATTCTCAGCAGCATAACGCCTCGAGCAGCGGTTCTCACGAGTGTACATTATATCCTGCTGGAGCGACAGGACAACCTACTAAGATAAGGCTGCAATCAAGGCAGCCCAACGGAGAAGATAGATTGACACGGTAAGCAGAAGGATTAATTTTCAGAAAATTATCCAGTACTCGTATGCTGGGCACCTCATCAAGGCAATCATGGATACGGCTGGGTACTTTACAAGCTGATTTAGGATAGTAAGATGCAGACTAATACACCAGATGGATCATTGAATGGAGACGAAAGCCAAAGGTAGTGGCAGACAATCTCCTAAAACGAAGATTTCAGGGAAAACACAAATGAAAAAAACGTGTTCTGCTCCAGAAGTGAGACAGTCGAATTTGGGATAGTCAGTAGAGTCGGAGGATAAATGGCATGAACAGAGAATGAAAGAATGACCGTACCCACAGAGTATAGAATTCAGAATGTGAGAGCAAGTTAAACTGTTGCGAATGCAGACTGAACAACCACCTTTGGCTTTGAAATGAGTATAGAAAAAGTAGGAGGATACAGAATAAGGGCCGCTATCAGTGGCCTTATTCAGCTGAGTTTTGATGATGAATAGAAAGCGAGTTATAGAGAAGGGTTAGTGTTCAATACAGAGGAGTTAAGCGAAGTGCCCATGATTGTTGCCGAAACTGATCGAATGTGAGTAGGATGTATCGAGTGGTTGTCACCTGAATAAGTGCCATGGGTAAGGATGTACTTGGTTCCCTTCACTCAGAACTCAGACAATTTTTTTTTTTTTTCAATTTTTTTTCTGTGTACCGTTTAATATGCATGTATTTTGGAGCATAATCGTAGAGGAAAATGCTCAGGTGAGTATGCTGGACTGCTCTTCACGTTACCATAGCACTGAAAAATGTTAGCAAAAGAAGATGGTCAGGAGTCGAGTCCTGAGTGCTAGTGAAACGGGAATTCCAGTCCTTCCGATCACCAGTTTCCCGTCCACCTTGGGAGTACTGCCCTGGTCGACTGGTTCTGCTTCTTCAAACCTTCAGCAAGAGTTTAAAAAAAAAATCATTGCAGCGAAGGGGCTGATGGAGATTGTTTTTTATTCCGTTTTCAGAGAGATCCTTCTTAAACTGGACTGAACAGTAAGGAGGAAGAAAAAATATGATAAAAAGGTGAGGAAAGGTGAAGAGAACTGTCGGAGCGTGGCTAATGTAGTACCCCGTGTGTGTGTGTGTGTGTGTGTGTGTGTGTGTGTGACCCCTTCACCACCGTGATTCCTGTCCTTCCGTACACAGTGTTACGCACCATCTCACCTCCTGACCCCCTCCCCTTCCTCCTCTTCTTCATCCTCTTTACTTCCAAACATTCTACCCCTTCCTCCATTCCACGCTTACATATTCCTCTCTATCGTCTCATCTACCCCACCCACCCCTAGCCTGTCCACACACACACACACACACACACACACACACACACACACACACACACACACACACACACACACACACACACACACACACACACACACACACACACACCTACGCCTCTTCTTCAGCCCTTCTATTCCACACATTCTACCCCCTCCCTCTTCCCCACACCCACACGCCAATCATGATGTCTCGTTACCATCTCTGCTACACTACCCATCCATTTCTCATCCACACACCGAAGCCTTTTCTTCAGCTTCTCTACTTTCACACATTCTAGCCTCTCTTCCTTCATCCTCACTTTCACATGCCCATCGTACCTACTCACGGCCTCTCCATCGTTTCACCTACTTCCCTTTCCGCTATCCCAAATATCCTACCTTCATACAGTTTTCTCATCTTACCCTCCCTTTTTTTTTTTTTTTTTTTTTTTTTTTTCAAGCATTCTACCTCCTCCCTCCTTGCCAGTGTATGGGTACCCCTGATATAATCTCAGTGCGTTGTGTCTCATCGTCTGAAGGTGTCAGTGTCTTGTTTTGGAGGTTATGTGTGTTAGTACTGGTAAGTTATACAAGATATGTAGTGACATGAATAAAAAAAAAAAAACAGTTTAAATCTTTCTGGAAAATGCTAGAATCAACTGAGAGCCATTTTTTCCTTGTGATGTTACGCTTCATGTGTGTTGTGCGCTGTCATTCAACAGAATGGCAGTATGTGACCCAGTATTACATTTTTTTTTCTTTGTACAGGATTTCCTTCTGTTTGTATATCATCAGGAGTCATTCTTCCTAGTGCGACAAATGTAAAATGTTCAACTTTTTTCCAGGTTCTTTCAAAGTTATTAAGTCTGAGTAACTCCCTTTGAATCAGAGCCATGTCTGGGTAGAGTTTCCTTAAATGCAATAGTGTGTGTGACGTCGTCTGTTTAAAAGATATCCATATACGTACATATTCTCCTCTGGCTGTGACATGTCAGTCGTGCACGTGATAAATAATGTGAGTAAAAAGACACTGCCCTGTGACACACTCATTTACACCCACCTCACTTCACTCTTATGCTTTCATTTCCACAACACCAACCTCAGCTTCTATACTCTTTAACCACCCACCACCCCACTCCTTATAACCCCCTCACATCCAGCCCTTCATTAATAACACCCTGCCCCCCTTCTCTCTCTCTCTCTCTCTCTCTCTCTCTCTCTCTCTCTCTCTCTCACACACACACACACACACACACACACACACACACACACACACACACACACACTACTTCCCCACAGTCTCATTTCCAGGCCTCTCTGTTACAAGAGTTACCTTCCCTCTTTTTCTAACATCAATTTTAGATCACTCCGCCATCTTGCTCATTGCCCTCATTTTCTTTACTTCACCTCCTGATATTGTATTCCCTCCTAATCCCTATTTCCTAACCCCCTCTCAACCACTCGATCTCACCCAATGCCCTAGCTTCCCTCTCTCCCCCCCTCACCCCAGCCACCATATTTTTAACCCAGTCATGTCCACCTTCTTACCTCCCTACCTCCACCTTCCCAATATCCAACAGTGAGCTACATAACATTTCCCTTACTCCCCCCTCCCCCTCTCTACTCTCATCCCATCCTATCCCATACATTCCCTCCTCCATCTTCTCAGCTGTTGACTCCTCCACATTACCCCACATTAATACTAAAATCCCTCATTACCTTGCCACTTTACTCTCCTCATAAAGATGTAACACTTCACCGATTCTCCCTCCCTCCCCACTTTTCACTTAGATCTCATTCCCATCTACTTCCCTCCACCCTCTCACCTGTTACTTCCTACCCTCATCCTCCATTAAATCCAAATTTCTCCACTCCCTAACCAGTGTTTTCCTCTTTTCTGTCCTCATTCCCAGTATCCAACTACGTACAGTACCATCTCATCTACGCCCACCCTGCTGCTCCCCCCACACTCTGTCCACTCGTCTCATCTCCATTCACTCCACTCCACCCTCTCATCTGTGAATTCCTACCCGATATTCCTCATTCATCTCAAACATGAAGAGAGCGCGCTTAGATGGGATGGTTATACGGAATGAATGGATATAAACACAGTGGCGAAAAGGGTATATGTAAGTGAGTTTGAAAAAGGGGGAGGGGGAACGTGGTAAACCAAGAAGGTGGACAAATGGTAAATGACTGTGTGAGAATGCGAGGTATGAAGTCTAATGAGACTAGGGAACTGACAATCGATCGACTTGCTTGGATGAAGATTGTTCTAACGAGTGCACGACAAGGGTTTTGGCACTTCTTACTTAATCTGACAGTCGTCGGATTGGCTCCACCTGATAGGTGATACGAAAAGCATGTGTGTGGATGGTTAGGGTTGTGAGGTGGAGTCAGAGTTCCGGGTACTTGAATGGTGTGTGAATAAGTGCATGGGCCACTTTCATTGGGCATGCCGTTAATTGGTTCTCCCTTGCTTTTTGAATCCTACCTCATTCCACCTGTGAGTGGGAAAAAGATGCGGGATGATGATGACGATGATAATGATACTGTGTGTAGACATGGGAGGAAGTGATTCGATATTGGTGAAGATCGGTGTAGAGTGAAGGTCATGCGTTAAGGTCAAACCTCAGGGCGTAGCGTTATCTCAAGAATGCCTGATTCGATTTGCATCAAACTTGGCACATCCCTTGTGTGCAAAGATAAGAAAATGTGATTTGATTTGGTGCAGATCGATCCTAGGTCAAGGTCACAGGTCAATGTCAGAGTCCTGGCACGACATCTCTGTGCTCCCCTAGCACTTTTTGTAGTGTGCGAATCGCCCCATTTGTTGTTCGATTCGGCAAACTGGTCTGGGATGAAGAACCTGGAGATGCCTAGTGTTTTCTTATTCTTGTTTATGGATCCTACCTACTCCATTGTCTATAGGAAAATAAAATGGGGTGGTGATGATGATGATGATGATGATGATCATCATCATCATCATGATGGCACATGCTGTCACGCACACTCCCAGTTAATACACCAACGTTTATTTCCGTTTGTTTTCAGTCACTGATAACTCCGAGGCCTGGTAGGCTGATTGACTGAATATTTTAGCGCCAGACAACAACAACCATATGACTCTAAGGCACAGAAAGGTAACGGCAAAAAACAAAAAATTGTGTGGTCTTAACGTTGATGTGATAGTGACGTTGAAGCTATTTTGACACTGAAGTGGTGTAGTGTTGAACCATGCGAAGTCCTTAAACTATCCATGCTATAAAACCGAATGTCTAACTTGACAGGAGTCGAGGGAAAATAAAGGCCAGAAGAAACATGAAAATATCTAGAAGAGAGTGTGGACAGAAGAGATGACAGGAAAGAGAAAAAGACTGGAGACAAATAGGCTCCTTTTACTCGTCTTTTAGGACACGCAGGGACACTGAGGAAGTATTTTTCCCCCCCTTTCCCCAGGGGAGCCCGAGGGCTGGTGGGAGAAGCAATTGTCGGATGGATCCCTCTTGAGATATGGAATTATTCTGCACCAGTCTCTTTCCATTTGTATCTATGCTATCCATCTGTTTGCACTTCCGTCTTCATATATATAAATAAAACAATCAGCGTGCTTGGCTAGTGTCAGTGAACCCCGGTGTTCTGATGTTGGTCCTAATAACAACGATAACGGACAAGGCGACGTGCGATATACAACACCATAATTACAGATCAGATCCAGCTCAGCATCAGCAGCGTCCCACAGCATTCACCCCGGACCCAGCGAGATAATACACCACCAGCATACAGTACATTCGGGGACAATAGTTAGCTAAATATTTCAACCCTTCTACTTCTCAGTTCTCTATAAACATTCATAAGCTAAGACAGTCTTGGTATGTATCACTTCCCACAAATGATTCTCCATTTATGGGATGTGTCAAGGAGGAAAGTGGAAGAGCCTGAAATGTAAAGTAGATGCAGTGAAATATTAGGCCAACTTTTGACTGTGATTATACATTCCGTCACTATATATACTACAGCGTATTACTGTAATTCAGGATTCTGTCTGGCCTACGTCTGTACAGAAATAAGCAAGATGTGCAGCTAAGGACAATGAGGATCAATACGTTTTCATTAGTTTCTTTAGAACTACTAGCACATAAGTACATTTCTGGCTACACAACCTAGGCATCACCTCCCCACCCATCTGTTTTCCCCATGGATAAATTTTAACCCCATTTACCTATTTCCCTCCACAGACATGACCCATTTTTCCCAACTGGACCTATTTTAGATCTCTATCTCCCACGGGCCTGTTTTCCTCCGTGGACCTATTTTACCCACAGACCAATTGCCCCATGACCTCACTTTCTCCTATGGACCTATCTCTCATGGACCCTTTTTTACCCCCATAGACCCATTTTCCCATATGAACCTATTTTCCCCATAAACGTATTTCCCCCATGGACCCATTCCCCCTTGGACCTGTTTCACCACAGACCTATTTTTCCTCCATGGACCTATTTTCCCGAGAAATACCTATTTTGACCATGGACCTATTTTCACCTGGAACCTATTTTTCCTCGATGGATCCGTTTTCCCAAGTACACACATTCTCGCCATGCAGACACGCTGCATCACCACATGAATGTTTTCTCATATGAGCCTCTCGCCTCCATTGATCATTTTTACCCATTGGACCTGTTCCCATTTCGCCCCAGTGATGTATCCCCCATGGACCTATTTCACCAAGTGGACCTATTCCAACTATGAACCTATTAACATCTTAGACCAGTTCCCCAGTGGACCTATTTTCTCACATGAACCCACCCACCCATGTACTGACCCACTCACCCAGTGTATACCCTGTTCACTCTGCTCTGATAGCTGGAGCCAAGAAACGTTTGAATTAAAGCTGCTCCTTGGCTAATACAACACTGAGAAGCGTGGTAAATCTACAGCTCTTCCTATTTTAACACACACACACACACACACACACACATATATATATATATATATATATATATATATATATATATATATATATATATATATATATTTATATATATATACTGTATATATATCCATCCATCATCCAATCCTACATTGCCCCAAGAGGAGCGTAGGAGCCCGGGGCTAGGCAGTTGGTCTCGACATTTAAGATGAGATATATTTGTAAATTGCTTGCAATATAAGCAGTCATTTTAAATATGGAATAATTTCCGAAGCTAAAGAGGTCAAAATCAGCTTTAAAGGTTTACTGATATCAAAGAAAATCAAACATGATTATAACGTTTTATAAAACGATGAGAGACGTTTGAAATAAATTATCCTCCCAGGATGTACACCTACGTCCGCATGTTACACTACATCCACCCACGGTGTATACCTACGTCCTCATATTGCAATATAATACATTACTCCGTTTACCTCACACGTCAATCATCGTTTTACAAAACTTTATAATCAACTTTAATTTTCTTTGATATCGGTAAACTTTTAATGCTAATTTTGACCTCTTTAGCATCGGAAATTATTCCATGTTTAAACTGGCCGTTTATACTGCAAGCAATTTACAGATTAAATATGTGTTAAAATAAGATCTGTAGATTTACCACGCACCTCAGTGTTGCGCCAACCAATGGGCAGCCTTAATTCAAAGGTTTCTTGGCCCCAGCTATCAGAGCTGAGTGAACAGAGCCGTCTCTTCCTAGAGGCCACACATCCATCAACCCACCTAAAAGGTCCACCCATTCACTAAGCCCACCCACCCCACCTACTTGTCCAACCCACTCGACCACCCCATTCCGCTCACCCACTCCACACCACCCACCCAGCCTGCCTGCCTGCCCATCCCACTCACTCATCCAGTCCACTTTGCCCACCCCACTCACTTTGCCCACTCCACTCACTTTGCCTACCACACCCACCCACACACCTGACCACCCACCCCACCCATCCACCAACCTACTCACACGGTCACCAAGCTTGGATCACCACAAGATGGCTTTTAACTAATACACACACGCGCGCGCGAGCACTTAAGCAAGCACGCACACACACACGCACACACACACACACACACACACACACACACACACACACACACACACACGCACACACAGGCACAGCTGCTTTTTTAGTGCAGAGGACATCTTTTCACTTTAACCTTGTCACCACAAAGAAGCCTTTTATAGTCTTCCTGTCTCCAAATATTTTTACTCAGCTTAGGAGAGTCTCCCATGGCAGTCATCGTGGTAGAGTTAAAAAGGGATGTAACAAAAATCATCCACCAAATCCCCTCAGTGAATAACAATATCCAAGCAAAGAGATAAGCCGCATCAGGACAAGAGAATCCGGATCAAATCTACTAACAAAATTAAGAGACGTATTCCCAAAATTTCGACGCCGTTCAGTTATTTTAAACAGACGAGTGGCAAACCAAGAGGTAAGCCGTATCAGCTCAAGAAAATTTCACTCAGTCAATAACCTACCTGCAAAATTTCCTGGAAGTTTTCCCATCATCATTTCCTAACTGCAGAGGAGATAAGTAGGCAGTAAACGAACTGGTAAGCAGTTTGAAAATTTTGTTCCGATATTTTTGCAAATGCCATCATCCCGATGCTGTTTCCGAAACTTAGATAAGATCACAACGAACATGTATGCATGAAACCGTATCAGTAGACAAAAAATTTCAGCTGAATCAAGACTGTTTAACAAAACTCGGAGACGTCTTCCCATCATCATTTTTCAATTGTAGATGATATGGCCTAATAAGTTTGTGGCATCGACATTCAGTTATTCATCCCACCATCGTTTTTCAACTGTGCATGAGATAACAAACTCGTGGCATCATACATCATTCATTTGTTTGTCCCATGACCGTGTTTCAGTTGTAGATGAGCAAAGTTTGTGGCATCATACGTCTGTTCGGTTGTTTGCCCCATCATCGTTTTTCAAATGAAGATGAGCTTATTTGTGACATTATACATCATTCAGTTGTTTGCCCAATCATCGTTTTTCAATTGTAGATGAGCTAAGTTTGTGGCATCATACATCATTCAGTTGTTTACTCCGGTGGTCGTGCTCCAGATGACAAACTAACAGTAATTTGGGACATGGAACGGCTGAGGTTGTGGTCATTACCCTGGTGGCTGGAATAATTCATCACACCACACGTCACACTACATTACCTTACTCCCGCACCGCCCTCTCGCGTCACCCGGTTGATTTTGGAACTGTAACCTATTTTAGCACCGCGGGCTGAATTCTCTCGGCCGAGGGAGCCTTTTTCTACTCTTTATCGTCTCACCGAATTTCATGCAACCACTACTTGATGGCTTGCTCATGTTGTGGGAGTGATCCAATGCCATCAGGTGAAAACAAACCGACTATACAAAAGCAGTCAGTAATATATATCGAAATTCAGCAACTGCCAAGAGCGCCAAACTAGTATCTGTTACCAGGTAGTTACCACTGTGCCTTTCAGCCATACTTTCATTGACACAGAAGACATCGTTGTTGCTTTCCCCCAGCAATTTATTTTACATATCACACCCAGATATTAAGAGCAACATAGTTTGCAGCCAGAAACTCAGGCAAATGAATCACTGAGGAAAAGATGCTACGAAGTTTCTCAATCGATCAAATGTACGACACACTGATTCTCTCATTACTTATTTTTTAATGAAAGAGATGCAGACAAACTCAGATACACACGGACAAACAAGGATGCACAAGGCCAGATAAATGCACACATACAGGCTAAGATACAGACGAAGACATACAAACGTCAGTCAAAATATATCGTGCAGACAAACTCGGTACAAAGGAGTTAATAAAGAGCTGATCCCGGTTAGCCCTTTGACTGCCGACACCTGATCAGCATATATTTAGGCTTTCGGCAGCCATATGACTCGTAGCTGGGCCAAGGTGTAGTGGACAGACGGGACATTTAATCCTCTTCGTACTTTCATTGGTATGGTAGACTTCGTAGCATATCTGTCTTTGCAACGTTTAGTACATCCTAATGTTCTCTCGTGTATTTATATCGTTTTAATAACAAAATTTGCATCAGTCACATCATCATCAGCAGCAGCAGCAGCCATTGCAAGCTCACTGATAAACAAAGGCCTCCCCCAACCTTTTCCACGAATTCCTTGACTGAGCCAATCCTGCAACTTCTTGCCTGCAAACTTCTATATCTCATCTTTCCACCTCCTGTCTGGCCTTTTTTGCTACGCTTAAAATTTTTTGGAGTTCAGTCAGTTAGCCTCTTGCTCCATCGGTTCTACCTTATTCTTGCTACATGACATGCCAACCTCCATTTGTGTTCTTTTATAACTTCCATAATGACTGATTTTACTCCGCTCTCTCACCCAAGTCGATTTTTTTTTTCCCCATGCCTCATAAAGATATTCTCAACATTGACCTTTCCATTGCTCTTTGAGAGCGGATTAGTTGATTTCCCATCGATTTTGTCAGTTTCCAGGTCTACCAACCGTACGTCATAGCTGGGATTATGCATTCGTTATGTACTTTGGTTTCATACACACTATAATGATGTATAATATGAATCACTAAGGAGGAGACATTACAGATTCTCCAAATCCAACTATAATAAAACTTTCAATCCAACTTCCGACCCCTTCACCCACATCCCACCCTCTTACTCAGTCTCGCCCTTACCCATCCCTCTTCTAACCAAATTCCGCCTCCTAACACTGGATAACATCGTAAAGCGGCAGTGCCATCTTAGTTCAGTTCATACTCTGCTTCTAAAGCATCGTGATTAATCTGCCACCCAATTTACAGTTTGTGGTCCGTATTGCAGTTGACATGAACAGGAAACTAAATAGCACGTCATCCTGTGTGTGTGTGTGTGTGTGTGTGTGTGTGTGTGTGTGTGTGTGTGTGTGTGTGTGTGTAAATACATAAAATATATATATATATATATATATATATATATAGATAGATAGATAGATATATATATAATATATATATATATATCATTGGCTCCAAGAGTTGCTGGGAGAGGGATTGTGCTAGCAGGGTACTAAGTATACCGCCCTCCGCCTATCGGCTCATAGTCGCGAAGCTCATAGGTCCCTATCTGGGGGTTCCCTACTTATTATCTTTTGAAAGTTCCCAGTTCCGTCCTATATTGAGGACACTGGGCTCAAATGGGTCAAAGAAACCGATAGATTTGCCAGTCATTATATATATATATATATATATATATATATATATATATATATATATATATATATATATATATATATATATATAGGGGTCGCGCCCCGCCAGGGTAAACTTTGGGAGCGTTCTTCTGGCCACGTACTGCATTGGCGGACATCAGGGGTGC